>NW_022199997.1:1914165-2159174 GCF_009176525.2 Contarinia nasturtii | reverse complement strand
CGAATTTGAAATGAATGAGTTTGAGACTGTATAAATTGATTTATAAACACATTTTCGACAGACTTCAATTGGAGAACGACCAAAAATTGAATTTTTTTTTGCAAAATTTAAACTTGTTCAAACGATTCTTTGTTCACTTTTTAATAGGAACACAAATTTGAAAATGGAAAAAAATGTTCGAAAAAACACAAAGTCATCAATTTCCTACCGAAACTAAACGGCTGTATGTTTCTTGATGAATGCACGATGCCAAGTGTACTGTTTAAACGTTCCAAAGTAAATGTTAAACCACACTGTCTGTCTATCGTTAGCAAGCCAGAAAATGTGGATGCTTTGATTGGTACATACACATTGTACATTACACAAACACTCAAACAATCTCTGTATCAGGCGACACGTTAGTATGTATGCGCATATTCGCCATACTTGGCTGCTTCAAATACATTCAAATGCTGTTTCTCATTCGATTACTGTCGTCATATGAATTCTCTTAGTGCACAAAAAAACCACCTCGCCGGCGAGATCGACAAATCAATGTTAACGGTATTGTTTGGAAGGAGAGTTTATCACATTTCTTCTGTGACACTTTCAGAGGGGAACATGCGCTTGTTACGTATCTGAGATGTGTTAAATAAAATTGATCGCATGCTTTTCTTTAACCAATTTAAAAATTCATAATATTTGCACAGGCATAGATTGTAACCAAATTTTGAAACACTATTGTTGTTGCGAAAAGAAACAATGAGTTTTTTCATTTTTTTAAATTTCATGTTCTCTGATGCACACAATCATGAAACACACAGTGGCGACAATAATAAGCATCGCTAAGCAATAACACATATACGCATATTTTGATGTCAAAGCGAATATCGTAAAATAACATTGTGTGGAGTCATTCGAAAGGGAAAAATGCGCGCCATTCGATAAAAGACATGATAAATGACATTTTCTTAAATAAAAATTTTCTGTTTTTATTTTAATTTTGGAGCTTGATGAGGTGATCTTCACAAAGGATTTATTGTTGTGTTCAAGACAAATGAGTTCATTGCCAACGAATCTATTCAAACGCATTGTCTAATGAATTCAATACTTACCCACTAAGACAATACATGTACAATAACCTTATTTTGGGTTGTATTTTCTCTGAAAAAACGGCAAACTGAAAAGGAAAATGGCGTACAAAATAATAAATTGTTCATTGAAGTTTGAATTTGACAACTTTATTGAAATTTTTCTATTCGTACATGATTTGGTTTTGTTTTTCCTCTAAAATGCGAATCAAGACAATTTGTGATAATAAGAAATGTCGCTATTTTGTATGCATTTGTTTAAAAGTCTATTCGAAACAAATATTATGATGTATTCTCATCTATGAAAAGATCGCTTTAAATTGCGTTGTCTACTTGCATTATGTGCTTTGCGTCATTCTACAAACATAAATTCCGACGGTTATGTTAAATGGACAAACACAAAATTAGAAAAAAACTAAGAATCTTGATTGCTTTTCATCTTAAAAATTCATTGCTATTCATAGTTCTATTCCCGTTTCCATACATATTTATATTGGTTGTTCATTTAGTACCTGAATTAAAAGAGTAGGAGTTTTGATTAAAGAGAATATTGCCAATTATTCCATTACAGAATTCATCTAATTAGAATGATAGATAAAATCAAGCGTTCAGAAAGACATACATTTATGCGAGCAATTGAATGATGCTTGCATCATTTGATGCGCATCGATTGTGCTGTCGCCATACATTCGGATCTTCGGCAGCACACGAAGTGCTCCGAACGCACAACGAAAGCACTAGCGGTGCGCATCAAATGATGCAAGCATCATTCAATTGCTCGCATAAATGTATGTCTTTCTGAACGCTTGGATAAAATATACCTAATGTATACACATTTTCGAACAGAAACAGTTATATAGATCAAACGATGTCCTTTTTGTTTTTTGTTTTTTGATAAATTATTCAATAACATTATATAGAAGAGTCTAAAGAGTCAGAACACATATCGAATACGAAATTATTGTTCGTGAAAATAGATTTTTTTAAGATATTTTAATTGAATATCTTTTGTTTGCTTTGATATAATTTGTGCTACCTAAAATTCAATTCCCATCCTAATCTAAAATTAATAAAGTGATTAGATTCCATATTTTTTTTTTAATAATTAGCTAGAATTGAAACAATTGATACAGTTGTTTGTCATTTCTTCTTTGAATAGACTCCCTTCTGTCATAGAGATGCGAGATCACAGTCATTCACATATTCATAATGTAACGAACGAACTAATGGTAATAGTTCAAAAAGGCAAACCAAATCAAAATAATACGCTAAATATACTAGAGTCATTTCATTAGGAAAAGAGACCTAATTCGATCGACGGAGTTTATAGAGAACGAGATATCTATAGATAAAGAGAAAAAAATCGTGAGAGAGAAATTGAGGTTATCAGTCTAAAATATATAAATATTCTGAATTCGTTGCTCGTTTCACATCAAATCATTTAGAATGAAACCGAAACTTGAAAAATTCAACCTCAGATGCAAGAGACTACCGACTGTCATTTATTCTTTCTAAATTCATCAAATTGGTATTATCTATGTTTAATAGTTAATCAGTGAAAATTTGCTGAAAAAAATTCTTGATTTAAAAATTGTATTGTAGTGAGTTATTTGGCGACGAACGGTAAGGTTTTATTTCTTCACGCATAGGCTTTTTGTTTGTATTATTTGGTTTAGCTTAACAAATTTGGAAAAAATCTATATGTGTATGCCATTTAGTTTGGTTGGATTTTAATTCGCAAATTCTATCTGCTTCTTCTTCTACTATTCTGCCGTCTTCTTTTTTCTTGCTATCAGACGTAAGTAGTTTTGTTTGTTAAAAGTTAGTTTTTGTTGTAAGGTACATATGTAAATATATTAGGCTGATGTATTGTATTTGGTTAGTTGTCTGAATTTAATCAAATCGCTTTAGTATACTCATAAAATCGTATTGCAGCGCGAGTTTTTTTTCTTCTGTATGTTTTTTTTGTGTATGTCATTTTTTTTATAAGCTAATTGAATGATTCCAAAGATTGCTCAAAAATTCCGTAAAATGTGTACGTTTGAGTTCGGAGACATGGCGATCGAAATGCAATTTAAAAGGCCATGCTTGTTCTTCTTCCCATTCGTCCGCCACCTCGTGGTAGTCCACCATGCGATAAACTTCGGGCACCCATGTTGTGATTCGTAGCTGCGTTTTGTTCAAAGAATTAACAGAAATGTTTGAATTAATTTATTGGTACTATGAATGTAGTTGCGATTTGGATTGCTTACCTCCTTTGGTTTCACTGCCTTTACGTTCGCGGGCACGTCGCAAAAGACTCGATGTGCTTGGTCGGCGGCTATCGATTGGTGTAGCATTTGTGGATGGCATTCCTGGTTTTTTATCAATAATATCGGATGTCGAAGAGCGTCGAATATTGGGCGGTGTGGTAATCGATAAAAACGGTGAACTCGCTTGTGAACGTGAATAATCGGATTGAATTGTGGTTAAGTGCTGTGATTGTGTTTTATCAAAACTTCCGCGATGCGAGTATGGCGATTGTGGAAATGAAATCAACAAATGCTCTTCGTCGACATCATTATCGACAATTTCAACTTTGAGATACGGTGCACGGGTTGTGGTTGTAATGCTTGTTTTACTGCTCGATGCAGTTGGGACGTTTGTCGATTTACCGGATCCACTACTATTCGTTTCTTTACCGGCATTCTTTACTTTCATGCTTGAACAAATCGATCGAAGATTAAAGTCAAGCGATTTGAAACTAATCATGCTAAAGTTCCGTTTCACCGACTTTTTTGATTGTTGTGAACTTGTTGCATCGCATTTTGGTGACAAAGTTGATTCGGCATTTTCATCATCAATCATTGCATTGACATTTTGCTGTTGTGGCTGGTGCTGTTGTGCAACATCGCTAAGTGCATCGCATGTTTTACTAGTAATATCTAAGCGTAGCGAATTTTTACTGATATTTCTTGAGCTATCTATGTGTTGAGCAAATAAACTGGAATTTGAATGCTTTTTACTATTAACAATTGAAGAAGAACAATTATTGGGAGAAGAATTATTAGTTGGTGCAATCGGATTAAAAGTATTCGAATTGCCACCGGTCAAATGCATCACATCGGGACTCTTTGACACGGTGGTCTTTGAAAATTTGTTATCGTTGTCTAAGGCCTCCTTTTGTCACTGTATTTCACAAAAAGCCACCTTGGACGTAGCATCCTTTGAATCTTCACACAAACTAATATTTTCATCTTTCGGCGTATCCGTCCCACAGGGCAGAGGACCTGCCACTGTGGGACAGGCTGATTGTCACCGAAGCGCCAACGTTGATATTGGCGGCGGTCGTATAGGTTTATTATCCAATATTCGCTCCAATTCAAGCATCACACTCGACGATAATCGCGGCAACAACTGCAAAGAGAAAAGCAATACATTTGTTAACATTTTTTTTTTTTTTTTTTGAATACAAAGCGATGAATGAACATGTGAATTTTACCTGCAATGCTTGCAAATTTTGATGGAGTTGTTCAACGGTTGTAGCACCGACCAAAAGACACTGAACGGGTTCATGTTTCAATGTCCAAGCAATCGACAATTGCGTTGGGCTGCATCCCAATTTTTCTGCCAACAAACATAAATCACGCACTTTGTCACTTTGTTTACGCGTTTCGTCAATCCGTTCCTTCGACCAATTCAAGCTCTGTAAAAATGGCACAATTCACACAACATTCATTTTTTTTATTTCTTTTTTCCTTCCGCCAAATGGCCCATAAAGTTTCGTTTTTATATTTGACAATCAACTTACATTTTTATTGATTTCATCTTCTGTCCATGAATAGCTATGGCTTTTCGTTTTGAACGAATTCTTTGGGAATAGTAAACGTTCACCGTTTTGTGCATCACCCAATGCCATGCTCAATGGTCCCCATGCCATCAAACCAACGCCAATTTTATTGTACATTTCCGGTAAGTACAATTCACACTTTTCACGACAAAACATATGGTATTCGGATTGTTCGCAGATTGGCGGAATACAATTGAATTGGCGACAGTTTGAATACGCTTCCATTATCTGAATTCAATGAGAAGAATAAAAGACATATCGATACACATAAAAATTGACAAATTTCATTTTCAATAAAAATTGAATGGAAATTACCTCACAGTGTGACCATCTACTTGTGCCCCAATACATAGTCCAGCCTTCTTTTATTACATATGTCATGGCACGAACAATCTCTGTGCAAGATACATTTAAATATAAGCTCGTATTAATCAATATTTTCCTTTCTTCTTTTGTTGCAATGGTGCGACAATTTCAAACAATGACACACTATTCTGAATGGAATGGCACCATTTTCTAGCTCAACTTAATTTGCAAATAAAATGGAACACCATTGTTAGAGAAGAGAGCAACAAAAGAGATAGAGAGAGAAAGAGAAAGAACAAGACAGCGGGATATGTGTAGGTGAAACTTACCTTCCATGGGGCACATTGGATCTGCTTTATATATAATCACAATGTCAACATATGACAACTGCAAACGTTGTAGGCTTGCCTTCACGCTTTCGATGATGTGCTTTCGTGATAAACCACGTTCTTCGGACTTCATGCTCCAGTAGATTTTTATTGTGACCACGTATCCAGCTCGTTTCCATCCATGCTTTTGAATTATTTTTCCCAATTCAACCTCTGTACAAACAAAACAACAAAATAACCAATAACAATGAAATGGGCAAATTTTTCAATTTTGTGTGACTTGATGCGCAACGCGACCATGAATAATTAATTTATTACAAACCAGAGTGTGCTTCGGAAATATCGAATATGTTGATACCGCTGTCGTAGGCAAGTTTGACAATGGCTTCGGATTGTTCTTCGGGTACACCTGGCGAGAATATTGGCCAAGTGCCAAGGCCAACGTTTGATACACGTAAACCACTTTTGCCCAAATTCTTGTATCGTAGACCTGGTGTTGGTGCTCCTTGACGTATTGTCAATGCTTGATTCGAACCCAAACTTATCGAACGACCTTTTTTTTTAAATTTGGATCAAAAATCAACGTCAATTTTCAACAAAGAAAAACCGCGGCCAATATATGAAAATAAGGAACATGAAAAACATTAGTGTGTTTTTATAAATGATTTTCGAAATCTAGACTGTTGATCATATTGTTGATTCGATTTCTCTGGCAAAATGAGTTACATACGTACAAGTTTCCCGCAATATTTTTTTGCGTAATCTTATTCATTGTATATATCAAACAATCCAAAAGTAATGAAAATTTAAATGGAATTAAGTACAGCACAAATATATACAGTTATTTTTTTATGTCAGTTAATGCTGCAATTGCAATTAAAATAAATTCGCAACCGAAAAAAATAGTCGATAATAGTTCATTGAAGTGAAGTGGATTTTGAAACTCAAAGTTATAGGGAAAAAAAGAACGTAACGAAACAAAACTCATTCACGCGCTTCATTTTAACAACAATGTATTTATCAGTGTAAAATCAGATTGATAGTAATGGGCTTTTTTCCTCGAAACTTTTCCCATTCCGTGAAATTCAATTAAACATACATCATTTGGATGACAACGATCCGTCCACATTTCAATGATTTTACATTGTAAATACAATGTTGAAGTGGTCGTTGGCAAAACGATTTTTTTTCGCCTCGTACAGAATAATAACGCAAAAGATCCAATAAATGTCAATCCAACACATTTTCGGGATGTGTGGTTTTTTTCTCTTTTTGTTTCTCTTCTTTTTTTTGGAATAAAAGCAAAAAAGCCATAATACCGAAATCAAGTTGACCGCCCGTACCGCTAAATTCTTCCATACAATCAAGCGATGCGATTGGAGCTCGACACCTGCAAAAAAAGACCATTTGAAAAAGAGAGAGAGAAAGAAAGGTAAAATGAGAAAATGTGATAAGACTATCCGGAGGAATGAAAGAGAGAAAGAGTGGGATGCATTAAATTGTCGTCGAAAATCCGATTAAGTTGTCATTTGTAGATAACGCTATGTTAACTGAATGGCACTCGGTGTCACATGCAAGAATTTTCGCCAAATCTTTTTAAAACAAAGTGAATCTGTTCAATGTGTCACAAAATCTGCTTGGATTACATTCCCTTCGGATTGGACATGTATAAAATGCACATCTTTTTTTCCATGTTCGTTTCACCCTTTATGCCCTACACATATAGATGGATATTATGAGCTCAAATTCGTTTACACACAAAATGCATCCCGAAACGAAGCAAAGTCATTCGAACAACAAAATGAAAACATATCGTCGAATGTAAATCGATTTTTACCTGTAAATTGTAACTTGATTTGGATCATCAGATTCGTTGTAATTTGATTTTGCGTTACTATTATTGTTATTGTCATTTCCGGCTGTTGTTTGTTGTAATGCTGAAGACGATGGTGAATTGCGCATAATTCCGGCGCTACGATGCAAAGCAGATGCCGACGATGAAGTGTGCAAACCGCTCGACGATGAATTTCGTGCCATACCCGTACTGACACAATTTTGATCAGATGATTGATTTGAGCCACGTGATCGGGGACCCGATGATCCCAAATTACACAATACCAATGACATCTTACGGGCAATTTTTTTACCAACCCGTCAAGAAGTTTGTTATCTAAACGGTGTACCCTTTTGTGTGCTCAATACTAAATCACTTTTACGGCCCGGTAATAATGTAATTAAATGCAATAAACGCGATAATATCAATTGTTGGTATTTCCAATGCAATAAATACATTTATTCCATACATCGAACACCGATACTAAACTACTACACACATACACTACACACTTTGACACTAACAATAATGTTAAGACTTCTGCAAATACGTAGCAATACGGATTATGTCAAATGGAAAACGAAACAGCACCACTCTAGCTTACTGGTGTTATTAGTATTTCGTGTATTGAATTCAGTGCTTAACTCATCAGATCGATAATCCCCCTACACAGAGAAAAGCCAACAGGAAATGCATTAATATTGACATATGCGGTTCATATTATGAACCACATACTATCTACTATAATGCAACATTACGAAAATATGTTCATGATATTACAGATTGATGGATCATTGTTTTTTCTTCACTATTTTAGACAACCCCTGAGTTTCAATTAAACCAAACGCATTTGTATAAATATACAGTATGTGCCAAGAGAAGTAATAAATGA
The DNA here is from genome assembly GCF_009176525.2 of Contarinia nasturtii. Classification (NCBI taxonomy): domain Eukaryota; kingdom Metazoa; phylum Arthropoda; class Insecta; order Diptera; family Cecidomyiidae; genus Contarinia; species Contarinia nasturtii. The sequence goes on along the minus strand of NW_022199997.1, from coordinate 2,150,914 downwards.
AAAGCGTTAAAGAAGAGAAAATATAAGTACGTTTACCCGATTGGTGGTTTTTTCAAAATGGATTTTAAATCGCCCGTTGTCATTTTTTTTGTACAATATGACTTTCACCACTTAATGTATTCGTATTGATTGTTTTTGTTTGAGGCGGCTTCGATATGAAAATGACACCGGCTCCCTCCTGATCGAAATGATAACTAAAAATGAAATTTGTGGCGAATCATGGTACGAAATGTTTGTAGTATGTGCTTTGTTCGGCTCCTTTCGCATACATCAACACGAAATGTATGGCAGCACCAACAACAATTGTCTCATACGGATATGATATTTTTTTTATTTCGTAGCAACAACCATCGAGTTTGAGTCGACAAGAAAATGTGCTGACTATGAATTTTTAACGCTATGATTGTTTTATTGTCTAGCAGCTGTGGAAAATCAGGAAATTTGTAGTTTGCGATTCTTGTTCAGTAGAAGTTTTTTTTGTATATTTATTTCTTTCCTTTTGCATGCAGAAAATCACTCTTCTGGAACAATTTTTTTTTGTTAAAAAAAGCCCAAGCATTTTAACTGAATTAAAAAGCACACATACGAAAAGGAATAACAAGCTTTTTTATTTTATCAAATAAGTAGCCACTTTATATGAATCCTGCTGAGCCAGCGCGCGACGAAGTGAAGACACAAAACTCGATTTTGCATAAATATTTGATGCAAACAAAAAATCATATGCATATGTATATGCTATAATATGGTGTGTTGCAGGAAATCACACATTCCTGTGCATTTTAAACGAACGAGCTTTAGTACAAACACTAAGCACTGTCAGGCATATGCGCCACGGATTAAACTTTAATCCATGTGTGTGTGTGTGTACACATTAATGATTCAACTTGACTATAAAGTGGCATATGTGTTTGTCGGTGTACTGCTATGCTTATTCACATACTTTTTTTCCACAGCACTGAACATTAGGCAAACCAATGAGGACGCATATCTCTTTTTTCCCTCCAATGCAGCCAAATGAATTGGAGCATTGTTTGAACTTCTACTTCTATCAAACATTTTTATCCGTTTGAATAAAGCTTATTAGAGGTTTTATCATTTCAGGGTCATTCCCTTGTGTCATACACATACAGGTCATTTTTACTTGGATGTAAATTTCCGTACAGTCTAATTAGCAATTTCCTCAAATCGATTCGAACGAAAATAATGACCGCATTCGATTGATAAATGCCAACGGAATCTACCAAATAATGGCTGCGATTTATCTTTGATATTGTATTGAGACCAACTCAATCAGTACCATGTTGATAGCATTGCGATGAATGCTGATGATGGAGGGAGTCGTAAATGTAATTGACATTTTACAAATGACTCAAAATTCGATATAAATAAATGTTTGAGTACAGTTGATTGATTCGGGTGGGCAAACAGACATTGTTAGGTAGCCTTTTCAGAGGCATATCTCATTTGGGTGAGTTCATTGTGAATGTTAGGAAGGTATTTGGACAAACTTTAAATCCTTATCATTGGCCTTTTTCATTATAATAGCAAATAGCAGCTGAGCTTAGCCAAGTGGGACATGCCAAATGAACAATGAACAGGACAATGTTTCGGCTATAAATGCCATCGATGTACCACGTTGGCTTATTTGAATCGAATCGCAATTTATTAGCAAACAGTATGTATCCCACGTGGGATGAACCTTCCGAAATAGTAAGATCTTTTTCCATAGAGATATGGCCTGTTATGCTTTATTGACGTATCACTGCAAAAAGCACTTATCGATTGCATCGATTTTATATGAAATCACCATCCGATGTAGTGGTGCATTTCATTAAAATGACAAAGCTAATGACAATCTTCATTCAACTGAAAATAATGATGAGAGCTGAAATTGTGAGCTCGATGAACCGTTCCCAAAATAAAGTATCAAACTGAGATTGTTGTATGTTTGTGACTCATAAAACCCAGATATGTGTGTAATAAAATAGTTTTCTAAATGCTCCATTGTGCAGTCAAATGCATCATTTCGACCGAAAATATATTCGACAGGAGTATTGCTCTTGAGTGAATTCTTAGGTACTGTACATCCAATCTTTCGATATGTGCCATTTCTAGTGGTGCTTAAAATTATTAATCTAACACAATTTCGTTAGATAAACCATACACGAGCACACACACACATCCAGCGTTGGCCCTATGCTATTAAGCAATTTTATGTCTTTAAAAGTTATGCCATATAATTGGGCGAAAAGAGATTCCCCGAGCTGTAGACACGGAAGGGAATTGCGTGAAATTCAATTTTACCCGTTTTACATAAAATTATTATTATTTAACGAGGGCAAAGTAATTAAATGGACTTTTTTTTGGGCAAACAAGTTCAACTCAAACTACAACGATAAGAGAACGAACCATAAAAAATTTCGGTTTATGTATATATATCGCATAAAAACGGTCATAAAAAGCACATCGTTTAATATTATTCATTACACAGGAGGGTGCATTTCTTGTACTGCAACGTTAAACTTTCAGAACTATTTCATTCAAAATTGCACCGTTTCCGTTTTTTCTCTAGCTACTTAAAAATGTTTTTTAAAAATCATTACAGTATATTTATGACGTTTGCCTTAATCTTTTTTTTGGCAAAGTTTTCGCTTATCAAAAGTTTTTTGTATGTATTGCCGTATGATTTTCATTTCTGCCAACGTTAGCACCAAAGAGAAATGAAATATAAATCGTCTGTTTAAATATGCATTAATGCAGGTCAAGTGAGTGGAGAGAGAGAGAGTGAAAAAAACAATCTAAAAACGTCAAAAATTGATGTGAATTTCAAATAAAACAAAAATACAAATTGCTTTTGCTATTGATTCCTCTGAATTATTCAAATGGAAAACGCCCAAAAAATTCGATCATAACCATCGACAATATGTTTTCTCTTTCACCAATGTAAACACATTCGAAGCAAATTCGGTGATGTATAAAATTTAAATTTACTTGGCACCACCAGATCCAACACAAAACAAATCTGATTGAAATTAACTTTGGATGGTGCGGAAAATGGTACGAATCGAAAAATATTGAAATTGAGTAGAGAAAAATCGAGTAAAATGCTTTTCTAAAAATTACACCTTCAAATATTTGCTGGTTCAATTTTATTGCATGCCATTTTGAGTAAGTCAAATGCCAGAATAACAGTGCGACTCTTTGCTAAATTGACCTTAGTTCAGATATATGTATTTATACACACATAGAGAGAGAATATTGGAGAATGTATATATTATGCACTCGATCCGAAGAAGGGAATATTTGAATTGTGCCGAAAGTCGGGGATTTCCTATTTCATCGATTTATATATTGGTTCATCACAAGTGTTATTCGATGTAGCAGATTTTCTTCGCATTTAAGTGGCTCAATTGCTTCCGTCATAAACCGATTATTACTATTATAGTTTATATACATGAAAATATCTTGAATTGAATTTTACAGCACCGAAAGTAGCGCAAACATTCACGAAAAAAAGTGGTGCATATACATATACATTCACTCGAATATAGCGAAAAGTATGCAAATGGTAAATAAATTATGGTTATTTGCGGCACGAAAACTGTGTTTTCAAATCAATGGTTTCGTTTAGTTTTTACGCTTCATTCAGTTGATTTCTTTCTGCCTCTTTTCCCATCGTACTCTTTTTTCATCGCAAATTTTTTCTCATTCACTCTCAATATTGACTTGGATTTGATATTCAGAGGCATTTCGTCTGGGAAAAATTATAAGAGAAAAGTGTGTGTTTTTTTGTCATATTGAACAAACATGTGATTCGACACGAGCGATGCGATACCCATGTATCTATATGTACGCATATGCATCGGAGCGGTGCTCGATTTGATTATGCAATGCGATTCTTTATGTATGCATTGCTGTATTTCCACTGCAGTGTCGAAAGTGGTAAAGTGCTTCTGCACACTCCGCGTGTATTTGTTTTCTCTGTCTTGTTCGCTTTTTGTCCGTGTCCGCTTCGCGTTTTGGAAAATATAGAACTGAACGACGATATGTGTTTATGCTGCATGGTTGGCATTGCCAATGGAAAGCAGAATTTTGGCTGTGAATGCGAAGTAACATTGAGGTAAAAAGAACACACGCCAACCAAATGATTTTGGTGTTGTCATAGGACCGAGTTGGAACAAAAAAAAACAACATCAGCGAGTCCCATTTGACTCGTTTATGCAGAACATAAGATACAAGTGGATTACAATTTCAATGCGGAGCAAATTCACCAAGAGCGAAATAAATCAAGTAAATTAGTTAACTGAACACTGAGAATTTCTGTTGTCCTCGTTTTATCTTTTACCTCATTTATGCCCTACTGTGCACTGTGCACATGTGAATGGAAAAAAAATCCATTAATTTTCGTTGGTTCCATGACTGTTTTTTTTCTGGTATGTGTACGTTTTTTTAATACGGTTTTACTTTATGCGGTTACTTTTTCTCGTTGGCTTTTCTTTACTTTTTGATAAATGATCGTATGATATAAAAAGCAACCATGTATTCCACATTCATTTAAATTGAATCGATAACCATTTGGTTTTGGTGTTTGGATTTGGTTGACATCAATCTCTCATCTATCATTTTCCAAATTTTCACACATTTTCACAGGCTATTCATTTGGCTACATTTTATTTATAGTAGATGACCTCATACAATATTATTATTTTTTTACGTTTCACTCATTTCTAACTTTTGCATACATATAAATTGTCTATCTATATTTCATTTCGTAGCCATAATCATTTTTCACTGGTGTAGACATTTATTATAATTACATAAGAGACAGAGAATTGTGTGTTCGTTTTAATTCGCGTCATTAATTCATTTATTTTGGCACGTTCCAACTGTTTCTCACCGTGCCATCGTCGCCATCGTGTCATATTTTTCTTTTTGAAATACCTTGTGGCTTTGAATTTTTTTTCCTCTCTCTCTCTCTACTGAATCATAAAATCGTTGAAATTGAAATGCTAAAATGCTTGAATTTGCATTTTTTCTAATTTGAATAAAAATACACATGAACTATCAATACTCGGGTGTATTGTTAAAGGTGCAGGAAAACCCCGGTTATGGGTGGTGAAATGGATTGTCGTTATATTGTACTAATGTACAGAACAGAAATATACCGTATCACGCAAACATAAAATTTGATTTGCCGATACAAACACACACACACACGTTTAGATTTGTCCGCCACAGAAATTATGCTCATTTTTCATTGCATGATGTACACTGATTCAAATTTCCTCTTTTTATTTAGTTAATCTGAAATGATTTTTTTATGAATGAGTTTGGTTTGTTTGGGGCACATTTGTGTTGTGTTACCAACCCGATTTCTTCAATGAGAACACAACCAATAGTAGCATAAAGTGTTCCATGCGAACACGAGCAAGACGACGATGACGTTGACAGCAACGGCCACTAGGCAATTCAATGTAATTTTTTGCCATTCAGTTACACAGCTTTCAAAAGCAGCAGCAGCAGAAAAAATAACAAAGGTCTTGCTCCTTTGTCAGAATCAAAACCAATTTAAATTTAATTTAAGGGAATGAGAAGTTTAGCATGCTGTTATTTATTGAATGTGCCATTCCGTTTCCAAATGATATCAGTACCGCACGAAATGTAATTACGAATATAGGTATATGGTTCGCCGAATCATTTGTATTTTTTTCTCTTTTTTCATCAAGATGATTGTGCTGCGGTATCGCATTAGGCAAATGAAAAACCTAAACAATCACTAACAAACCATGATAAAATAATGTTTGGGCACAAATAAATTAGCTCAACTAATTAGGAAGAATAAAAAGAATCTGCTCTGTTGTACTCTCAGTCTATTTGCATATATTATCAGTAGAAAAAACAAACAAACTGAGAAATGTTAAAAAATTATCAAATGTCCAACACACTAAATTTCATTCAATTCACTTTGCAAACAAACGACTAGCACAATATTTTGGTTTGGGTGAAGTTTTTTTTTTCGTTGGTTTTTCTCTTTTAATTCCATTCAATTTGTTTATTTTGTTGGAATGTTTTTCTTTTTCGTTGTATTATATTCTGTTGCTCTCGTTCGTTAATGTCACTTGGTCTCGTGTATTTTTTGTATTTTTGCCGTTATAAATGTGTGCTAATATTCTGTCGACTCGAAATCCGTCTGAGAAGCGAAACGGAATAAAAATACACACAGTTGGAATGAAAATAATAAATGAATGTCATGCACTGCTGTGGCCACTAAAGAGTATTATTTCGGGCAAATTTATCCGATTGCTCTTTGTGATCTCTCTGTGAGAGTTTTTATTTTAAATTAATTTGACTATTTTTTGTATTTGGTTTTACATTGGCTTGAATTGAATTCGTTTGGTTGAATTTGTGTTTGCTTTTTTTCGCCCACAAATTGAATTGATTGTTGTATTCCCCGCGGCAGTTTAAATAAAAATTAATATCGTGCGATATAAAGAGAGAACGAAAAATAAATTCACCGAACTATCGAAACCGAATTAATTCGAGTGCGCGTTTGGCAATAGCCAAAACAGCACGCGTTCTTACAAACAATAAACGCGAATTCTATTTCGCCTTTCGACGATTCAAATGTTGCAGTAAAACTAAACGCTAGGAAAATTCATGTCCGTCTATTTACTATCCCATTTCTGCACACTCTCAACTGTACACACACAAAAATAGCAACGACGACAACGACGACGCTTGAATTTCTCGAGAATGCATGCACGGACACGGCATGGTACACACTGTGTACACTCTATTTCTCGCACTCAATTCTTCTTATTTTTTTAATAGCTATATATACACATGGATGTCAATGTGTTGTTTCGCACGCTGAAAACCGTTTTGTTGTTTGCTGCGCGTATTTTGCTTCGCACATATGTTTTCCTCACATTCACGGCATTTTTCATATTAACAGCATTTGGCTTTTGTTGTTGCCGCATTTTCTCCATCTCAGCCCCGCGCATTATCTATACTCGTCTGTATTATTATTAGATCATGTATTTTTTGTTCACTTTTTTTTTTCGTTTTCTTGCTGTATATATTAGATATTTACGCCGCTTTTTGTATGCGATGTTCTTATTTTTAACTTAATCGAACCAAATAAATTTGAAATGTTTGTACATCGTAGATCATCGTCATGCGATGCATTCTGAGACAGACATGCATACTTTCGAAATTATTTCGATTCAATTGATGATGATGTTCAAAAAAAAATCTAGAGCACATATGATGGAACGTTTCAGTTCAGTCTCATCATCAATGACCTTTTTCAGATATTTAGTCAGATTAAACTGGCTGTAAATCGTTTTGATTTATTTTTCCAGCGAAAATTTGAAATTCAATCTGAGCTATTTTGCTGCTCCTCATGACGTCGAAATTTAATTCATGCAAACCTCGAATAAAAACAATGAAATACGGCTAAACAAATAAATAAGCAAAATTCCTTTGAGCACATCTAAAGGGAGGCGAGAGCTGCACATTACAAAGTGAATGCAATTTGAATGACATTCATATCTAGATGATAAAGTGATCATATAATAATTTTTGGTTTGTTATGTCTCAGACATAACTTATGTCTAATTGCGGTAGTAGTTAGATGACACCCACATTTCCTGTTGCCAGAACTTTATCGAGGAAGTTGTAAAGTGTGCATGTCTTTGGATTAGTTTATTCAAATGAATGTTTAGCCTCGAAATAGAAACCAAGTACAAATGTCCCCGAGTATTATTCAATGGTAATTCCATCAATGTGATGTAACTGCGGTCAAAGCAAATGAAATGAGATAAGACTATTTTACCAGTGACTCGATTACAATGGTTTCGAATGCAACGAATTTGTCGAAAAGTTTCCAAAGAAAAAGTGTCAGAACGCTTGGGAAAAAGACTGCATTGCGCCTATATAATAGACGAGAATTTATTTTTGCGCCATGTCAAATATCACCAGACAGTTGTCTCTTTTATTCTTGCGCGTTGATGTTTGGGTTGCGGTGAAAAGGCCGCACAATAGCATGTGCTTTGCGACACACACATACAACATAAAATAAAACGTGGTGCGAATACAAGCAAAATAACATGTGCCGGAATTCATAAATGTATTTGTATACGGTTTGAAAACGTCGCGCACGTGAAACGTACATAAAATACATACAAACAAAAACAAAACGTCATCGTCATCGGCTATTTGTATGCAATGAAATCATGCTTCCTTTCCATTTGTACGGCATAATCGCAGAACGATGCACAGAGGTGTTAATTAAGAATGGATTGAGCGCATAGTGTTTGATGTAAAGGTACCTGCTGTTAATACACAGGACACCAGTGAATATGCTTCTGGTTATGTACACATTGTGTGCGGATCGAACATAGTATGCGTGCATTGCACGTGTTCTATTCTCGTGCTGTAAATGCGAAGGGGTTTGTTATAAAGATCAAATGTCACTTTGCCATGCCGATAAGAAGGGAAAAAAACTATATATACTGCTAACTTGATTGCATGAATAAAATCCGAAACAAAAGCATCAGATGAAACTTTCGAATTATAATTTCTCCTTTTGTTGAGAATTCAAAATAGTTTGGCAAGCAATTTCAAAGCAGATATGAACACAATTTATTCGGAAAGGGTGTAATGAAGAACTTAAGCGGAAAAAACACAAGATACTTAATTAAATGCAAGACAAAGTCGACGCAAAACTTCGACGATATGGAAATTAAACGATTTTGTTTTTTTTCTTCTACCTCTGGCTACTTTTCGCCGTTAGACGACGAAACGTTTAATTGTAAGAAAGCAAAAAAATGGAAAGTTTGCCATTCTCACACATTTTACTTTTCCATTAATCACTTAATTCTCTTCGTAACTAGTTCACGTTCACGTTTCACAAATCAATCAAAAAAACTTTACATTGTTCTTTCAACGAACGGTGGCGTTTACTTCGATGACTTTTCAAACTCACTACATAATTGATTTGAATGCAAAGAGTTTCGTAGTCTCTTTCCTCCACTTTTTCTCTCCCTTTCATTTTTCATCTTTTGTTCGATAAATTGAAAACGTTGTTAATGATTTTTTTTTTGTAGTGTCAAATTTGTGTTATACTTACAAAAAACGTTGCAAATCCTGTTGTGGTGGCTGCGACCCGATCAAAGATTGATCACTTTCCGTAGAATCATCGCGCAGTGTCGTTATGCCAAATGGTAATATTGGTGCCACGGTTGCTAGTGCTGCCAATGGGACTGTCGAATGTCCAGCCACAGCAGCTATGCTTGGTGTTTGACCACCGTGTGATGAGTGGCTCTTTGGTTCCTTCCAAATTCAATGAAATTATGAAAAAAAAAACTAATTGATGTAACAAAAAACATGGTAAAACTTACAGTTGAAGATACGGATGCACTTGTAGTCGCCAGCGCTTCACTTTTTCCCTTATAGTCGTGATGTGATCGATTACCTTTACTATCGGTTTTGTCAAGTGATTCGCGTGGTGATCGTGGAGTCTGAAGTGGTGTACCTGGTGGGATGTGTTTTTGTAACTGGCCTAATTGTGTGTGCACTTGTGTTGCGTGCTTTTGTAGTTCAGCAGCGTGGGCAGCAGCTTCTTTATGTTTTTTCAGCTCAGACTGATTGTGTCGCTCCTGCGCTCGAATCTCTCGATCTAATAAACGGGCTTCGCGTGCCTCACGCTCTCTCTGCACATTCACAGTGAATGTGAACACAAAAAAAAAAAAAAACAAATTGAAAATCAGTTTCTCTTGTTACAATCCGAAAATAAACCATAAACACATGTGAAACAAAAAAGAGTATGTTTGTCATTACCTTCAAGTGCTGAGCTTCAAGTTCTGCGTGTTTAATCTCACGTTCGTTACGCTGTTCGTTACGTTGTCTTTCTCGTTGTTTTTCTTCGTCCGTTTGTGCCGAATTTTTGCCTAATCAATTTTAATAATAGCACAGAAAAATCTCGAAAAAATTAGTTTTCGCTTGCTTGAAGTCATTTCAATATGGAACTAACACACACACACACACACTAACACCGAAAACAGAATAAAAAACGGTAAAATGTGCCGATAAAGAGCAAAAGCACATAAAAATCCAGCTAATAATAAAACGGAAACTATCTCGTCGACTATAACATTCAATTAAATTCTCTGCTCTTTTGTCGTTTTTTTTTCTCCTCCAAAATTGTTATATATTGAGGTAATGCAATTTTCATGAGCGAACATTGAATTCTATCAGACAATGCGCTATGAATGGAAAATGGATGAGAATGACGAGAAATATGAAACTGTTACACGAAGAGATCAGCCGCTCTCACTTCGCACAGCACAAATCTGTTTGAGGATATAAAGTACAAAAGCACGAACATCAATCTCCGAATACCTAACAACATAATCTATATATGTGTGTGTGTGTATTTGATGCTTTTGTGTCGTTAATGCCCTCAGTTTTTCTAGTATGAGTAAAAGTGAGCACAAACGAGCGAATTCGAGAGCATTGTAATAGAATGTATTTCTCTTTTTTTCCTCGATTGTTCATTATATGAACGCAATGAATAGGATGTGCAGTCCATGTTACGATGTTACACAATCGAAAGGATTTCATTCATAAATTAAAGATTATGCTGATTCACTTGACAGACATTTCGAATTACATCGTTTGTGAATGTAATCGCTTTTTCAGCAAATTTCCGACGTGAATTGCACTTTCAAGTGGATTTATTACGCAAAAAAAAATCGAATACGTTCGTAAATTGTTGTGATATTTTATATGTTACCAGCAATATATGACTCAATAAAATTATTTCATTTTCCACTCAAAGATAACTTTGTTTCATACGACGTGTACATCATTTATATTATTGAGACGGAGCAACATATGCACACTCAAAACACATTAAAACAAAACAAAACAAAACAAAATTGCAGCGCAACCATTAACACAGCAAAAAACCATGAACAGAAGCAACAATTAGTTGAATACAATAAAAGTTTTTATTTCTTAACATAATCATGTTTATACATTACACACACAAGAATCAGAACGAGTACTAACAAAAACACAAACAATGACAAAACTCAAATATCAAAATAAATCAGCGCTTTTGTTGGTTCATCTCAACAGAGATTCCGATTCGTAATTATCTTATGCAATACCGTGCAAATTTTCCACCTTAAAACATTGTGAATAAATTGCATTTGCATTGCAAACTTCATATCAACTACTTGGAAGAGATTAAAAATACAAAGACAAATGGAAATCGAATCGGATCTACCGTGAAGATTTATCCAAAAAACAGTTTACATGTTACAAGCAAGCGTAGTAAATTTTATAAATTATACGAGTATATAGGTGAACTGGTATAAAGTTTTAAAATTACTTTGATGGCCGATCTCCATAAAGCTGTTTTACGATTTTATTTTATTTTATACAACAAATTACACAGACAACAACAACAACAACAACAGCAACAACGATAGCAACAGTGTGTTCAAATGTAAAATAAAAGCGATACCAATACAATGTCAAGATTATTTGTTTAAAAAGAAAATAAACAAGATCAACAAAAGTTAATGATAATAATAGAATAAAACAATGGAAAAGTAAATAGAATTTTGGTAAATGATGAAGACTTACTTGCTGATCCGCTCGCGCCTGGAGGCGGGTATGAAAACCAATAGCTATTGGTAATAAAATAAAATCACATAAATCACATAAAACAACACATCGGAGCTAAAGGATATATAATTGAAAAATCTTACCTAAATGACATTAGCGAATAATTAGCGTCTGTAACGTAGAACACACAAAAAGAAGAAGAAGAATGAGAATATCTTATAAAACACAATAATTTCCATCGCATTGATTGAATGGTCCATCAGTATGAGTTTGAAAACCACCAGAACGTACAATTAAAATAGCAGAATTTTTCCATATTTAACAGAAAGGAAAATCATGTTGCAAAACACAATAATTGCCAGTGCAAATGGTAAAATGACAAGCCATTCTCAAAAAGTTTTTGTTTTTCGTACAAACATTATCAAATGAAATTCGAGAATTTTAAGAATAACATTACCAAGAAGCCAATGATAAACTCATGATAAACTCATTTTTTTGTGTGTGAACTGTAAATTTACATACAGACAAGTACACAGTCATACACACACATATACACAACTCTCTCGCAAAAAGTTTGTCCATGGCTTCATGTTGGAAAATTGGTTGCCGACAAAGTTTTCTTTATCGCTTATGCACTATTTGATTTCATCGCTTCAAATTTAATTTATCAAGAATGTTTAATGAGCATGGACACAAGCTGCTGTACATACACAAAACAGTTCACACGATTCCAAGTTCTTTTTACTATCTACCACTTGCAATTTCTTGATGCATTTCAACACCGTGTAAATTAAATTAATTTTAAAACTAAAATTGCCACTTTTTAAACGCATGAAATTATATCTATTATTGCATTTTATGTTGGATAATTGACGTCACTACGTGTAACTATATCGATTTAAATACAATTTTACACCGTCTCATAGAATGTATTCATCAACGAAAAAATAAGAAAACATCCCAAGGGAATTTAACTTTTTGAAGTAAAGTACTCAACAAAACCACATAACACCCCGAGAATATAAAATGTACAAAAGCAACACCATGAATCCCATGCAAACAATTTAAATGGAACAATGGATAAAAAAAAAACCTCGAACAATTCACATTCATTCTGAGAAAAGTTTACAGTAATCCTCGAATAAAATTCGTCAATTTTCGGTACAAGTTTTTCACATAACATTGAACACTATTCAAACATAAAAATGTAAATATATTCTGACACATTCTGAACTTGTTAACTTTTAAACGAACCGCCGGAACGAAAAGAGCAACGTTTGACACATTCGGGCTTCCCCGTTTTAGTGTTTGACGTTTCGGCCTTTGTGTTAGGCACACAATATAACATGCGCATAGCTTATTCTATAATATGTATATATATGACGTAAGTGAACATGATTTTTACTCGCTCGCTCTCGCTCTCTTCACGTGTAACAATTCTCCTTCGATCTTGTCAGTTCTGAACTTGAACAGAGAATGCGAGAAATCATCATTACTTAACAAATCTACATCGTAAACGACACGGGTTGTGCATAGAATCGCTCGAATTTCGTGATTGTTAAAATTGTTTCATTGAAAAAAGAAATTGTTTGTATTAAAACGTCAGTGGTAAAAACGTGACAAAAAAGAAATTATATAAATACCTTGACATAATTTAGTTTTTTGGTAAAAGTTTAAGGGAAAAAATCCAAACTTAAAAATGTCGAATCAAAAAGTCGACTTCTCGGAATATGAATCGGAAGGTCAAGCTAGTAAATTGATCCAAAAATCGAAGGATTCACCATTTGTACCGATAGGTAATAATTACATAAATCGAATTTAATACATCTTATGTTATGAAACAAATTTTTATCGAAAAAATCGCGCAGCAATCTTAAAGCGTGACGGCAAACAATTTATATAGAAAAATCGTATATATACAACTGTACTTTACAGTAATGAATAATTGCGTTCTTTAAATTGTGATTTTATTTAGTATTTGAAGCAATGAAATGTCCAATTTGATCCAATTTGAATAAGTTTTTTGTAAATTTTTGTCGTCAAGCAGTTTTTTTCTTCATTTGTTTGCATTCGGTAGCCACTCATTCGCATAGTCGCATAATGTTAATTGAAATACCAATTCCATCGACTGTCGTCAAAAATGATGACCAAGTAATTTTCCATTGATCGAAAGTGATTTTCGTCTATCTCAATTTAGTTACTTCATCAATTTTATGGTGGCATTTTCACGATGAGGTGCAAACTGATAAAACGATTGTATAAATTACATCAGATTAACGGTTTATTGCATCAGCTGTGACCAAACCGTATTTACTTATCACGTAATCATCATTTTTTTCCCTCAATAATAATCCATTGGTAATTATAATGCAATGAATTTTCTGTGAAAATGATGCGTAATTTTCAGTGATTTTCATGACCAAGGTCACATGCTCTGGTGTACCTCATCACATTCTACATTTGGTACGGCGGCCATGTGCATCTATTTTTGTCTCTTTTCCTCCTTTACAATGCAGTTATACTCGAACAAAGCACTTGTTTGTTTGAATTAATACTACAATTCACTTCCCGATTCTCGTCAATCTATAAATAATTGCCGAACCTTTTCATTCATGCTTTTTCATTCATTTTAAAGGAATTGCCGGATTTCTTGGGGTTGCTGCTTTGGGTGCATACAACTATAAAAACCGTGGAAAAGTAACAACCAGCGTTTATTTGATGCAATTGCGTGTTGCTGCTCAAGGAACGGTCGTTGGAGGTAATTTGAAATGCAACTCTCGAATTTAAACAAATCAAAAAACTAAAAATATGTCCATTTTTTATGACCAGCTTTGTGTTTGGGTTTGATTTACTCGATGACCAACCGCTACCTTTTGAAAAAGGATTAGAATTTGGATGCAAATAATCAGAATTAAATCACATCTTAAAAAGGTCTGTAAAACTGTCATAATATGCTTATTTTGACTATGCGATTATTTAAGCATGTTAATTTCTTTACACCTTATGATTTAATTGAATTGCGGTTTGACCGCATAACCACGTAAATGTGGAAATTTGTGAAATGTTACTAATGATGTGCTTATCTCTTCTCTTGCAGGATCCAGTTAAAATATTCATAAATCCATCATTTAGATAAAATTGCGTTTTAGTTTTAAATACAGTGTTGTACACAGTTCAGTTCAATTTACAGGATCAAGTGACATTAAATGCTGTGCAGAAGTCATGAATGGCACATTCAAATGTAGGGCAATAACCATTGTAAATGTTAAATATGCAGTGATTGAGAAACTACACAAACTAGCTATGTTGTGTTATCTATTTATTTATATGTAAATGAAGTAAATATGATAGGCAAAATTCAAACTGTTTGTATATTCATACATCTAATTTTATTGTAAGATTATCATTTTCTTCTACATTTGTGGATATGGAAATGTGAAGAAAATGCAAACTATTTGAATTTAGTAAATGTTCTATTTTTATCACTCAAGACTATTATTGTTAAGAATGCTAGAACAATGGAGATTGTACAAAAGAAAACTACTGTGAATGCACTCAAATCGATATAGCCAATCACAAAAAATAAAGTGGTCAATATTAAAGACATGGTTTCATTTTATCGTTTACTTTAATTTTAAATGTTGCATTATATATGCCATTTTAAATGGCCAGATTGAAAGAACACAATTTAACTCTCTTTTGTATTGTTTTAGCTTTATTTTTAGCCGTTTGCACTTTATACACGCCCATACGCTATTATCGTTTTCTAAAAACTATGTCAAACTTACACACAAAATTGTTGCTATTTTTGAAAAAAACAAAAAAAAAAATGTTTGCTGGTGAGCGTCACGAAATGAAAAGTGGTGTGTATACGACCATTAAAAATGCGATGATTTGAATTTTGCATTAGACGAAAGGATTGCGTGTGAATTATTTATTTATTTATTTTTCGTGTGAAAATATTCAGAAAAACACCAAAGCGTCAGAATGTGTCAACACGATGGTTGTTGTAACGCGTTTTACACGTGTTATGACCGATAGAGAAAGCATGAAATGTTTAATTTACAGACAGAGTCGAGACTGAGCTTGATTTGAAAGTGGGCGCCTTGTTTAATTACTAATGAATTTCCCTTTACATGATGACGAGGGTTCGTAGGGTTCGGTTTACCCCCCTCTAAAATATTTTTAGGAACCCTCAACAATTTTGGAAATGAGGAACTTTTTTTTTGCTCTTCACGTTTTTTGGCCGAGAAAATTCTTTCGATTTGTCAGCATAGATGATGACGTAAACATTTTTAGGGGGGGTGATGGCAAAATTCTGTAGGGGGTTCCTGGAAAAATCCATGGGGGGTCCCTGACGATGTCAACAATTTGTACGAAATGAGGATAAAATCGTTTTTTTTGGAAGTCACTTTTTGAGATGAAAATCCCTAGCAAATCGAAAGAATTTTCTGGGCAAAAAAAAGTGAAGAGCAAAAAAAAAGTTACTCATTTCCAAAATTGTTGAGGGTTCTTAAAAAGGGTCATCCGACCCCTAGGAATCCTCGTCATCACCTATGATTTGCTAGGGACTTTTGTCAAAAAAATGAAGAGAAAAAAAAACGATTTTATCCTCATCTCCGACAAATTGTTGACTTCGTCAGGGACCCCCATGGATTTTTGCAGGGACCCCCTATGGAATTTAAAATTTTTTATGTCATCATCTATGTTCCCTTTATATCGGCGAAAATAAGTTAGCGAACGGGAGCTTGTGTGTAAGTCAGAGAGATTAAAAGTTACTACAAACTATTAAAATATAGAAAATAATAATATTCCAAATAGATGAATAAATGAATGAGTCACATGATGCACAGTGAGTAAATGAAAATTATTTTACAAAGTTAAATATTAGAAGAACTGGGAACGTACAAAGTATTTTTGGAATCCATTAGCTACTTCTGTTGAATGCAGAGTGGCAAAGCGAGAGTGTATGTTTATGTGTTGGATATGGGATATTCGGAGCTAGGATCTGGGACTGAAAAGGTTTTTATTGCTATCCACATTTTAAGTTCAATTTGACATGTTATATATATGTCAATGCATTATAGCTCAGCGTAAAAAGTACTTTGTATTGTTTTCGCAATGTGTGCACTCTCACTCGGTGTCGCAAAGACACATCCAATTGGATCTGGTTAGACTGATTTATGTACATTGTTAGCACAACAGATAATTCCAATATGAAATTTTCCATTTGAAAAAACACTCGAATGACAATCGCTATAAATTATTAGGTTTGAAAACTCATCGATGCCAATCGAAGCAGAATTATCGTGTGACACATTTTATTTAATATGCATATACCACAATCCAGCGACGAAAGCGGGTACGAGGATAAATACGTTCACCATGTATATAATACATTCTCAAGTGAAGTCATTCAATTTGTGCAAATGATATTTGTATCACATATCGTCACACTTTTCTCATTTTAATATCCATCGTGACGTTTTGCTGCTTTGCATGTAAACTCCGTTTTATCTATCTTCCTCTCTCACGGTTTTTCTCTCATTTCTTTTACCCTCTTTTATCATCGTCATCTATTCGATGGTAAATTTATCGTTGCGTCCCAACACCATCAATTCCATTTTCGCCATATCATATCGTGCATGTGTTGTTCTCCTTTATCATTTTCGATCATAGTTTATTTTCTTTTATTCAGCGCGAAGCAATCACTATCCTATGCATTACAATCCAATATTATTTTGCCATTGGGCATTGGATGGTGTGATATTCAAATTTCTGATCCTTCAGCAATCGCAGCATGAGCTCAGTGTTTGTGCAAAATTTTGGCATTCTGGCGAAAACAATTTGGAAAATGTATTTTCGCCTTTTTGTTTGCACTTAGCTATGTTCTAATTACCAAGATTTTACAACAACACACACATCAAATATATACCCAATGTGAGTGTATGTGTTTGTGTGAAAAGTGAGAATAGAGTATATTTGCACTAAATAACGAATTAGAGAGATGTGAGTGCACCGAATGGTACTTGAAATACAATCATTATTACGTGTGCGGATTTCAAACCGTTGGTGTGTGCTTAGCGCTATATATGAATCTCTCAGCACATTGAAAATAAAATAAAATACTCGACTCGAGCATATTTTGCACTCTCACACTTATTTATTCGCACATTGACGTACATACACTTGAGCCATGTACAATGTATACATATTGGGTTAGATTCATCTTATACGATGTGTGTTTGTGTATTCGAGTTGTGACTGCTGGTGACGAATGACGATGTGAGGCTGATAAATATTTTTGTCATACATTTTATACAGCGAATGGAAAACAAAAAGACGGCACATGAAAATACACAATAAAACCCATGTCACAACCGTTCCATAAAATACATTCCATGAATGATGGCTGATTTTTCGCCCATTCGCAACACCATCAAATTGTGCATGAAACAAAAATGTTGGTGTGCCTTGTTGCCGCTTCATCGATTTGACGAAAAAGAGATAAAGAGAATAAGGGAACCAAAAAAGCACAACATGCAAAAAAATACGGTTAACACTAACTTGTTTAACAATGATTTTAGTATTGCTTCAAAAAAATAACAGACGAATCAGGTCGAATGCATAGATCCTTTTTTTGCAGCTGGGTGATGCAAGAATCAATTTGAACAACATTGGATTTTGTTTCTGTTGTTGAAAGCGCCAATCTAAAAACTATCATCGTTTCGACAGAGTTTGGCTGATTTTGCATTGCAGTACCTCATTAACTGTATCAGTTTATGATCTGGTCGATTGCAAAATAGCACGAACAATCACCATAAATAAAGAAAATTATGGTGGTTATCGTGGGATTAGTATGTATGTGTGTTGTATTCACTGTTACACACGAAAATAATAACGAATGTTGTAATCAGAAAAAAAAGAGTTCAGCACTAAAACTGGATTTTTTCCCGTTTCAAATTCGATTACACATATAAAATCAGAGCGAGCATAGAGTTAGTACCAAGAACGGATTCACTTATAGTTTCTTGCTCTTTTTTCTCTTTGTCCCGCTTTCGCCGCCACTCCCACCCTCTTAAAAAAGATGGAATCGGTTCGGCATTGGAAAACGCAGTAAAAAGCAATCGGGCGAGAGAAAGAAGAAAAAATTGTGTTGAAATGGTTATTAGAGCGTTTTGCAGCACATTCCAGAAGGTTCATTTTTTATAATACATGTACGATAATTCATAAAAAAAGCAATGCCCTTTTGTACTAAACTGTGAAACAAAGTGATATATATGTAGTTCATTATCGATATGGTAAAAGCACAATGAACGATAAAAATCTGGACAAAAGAAAATGGCACACAAAAAATTAAGGAAATCGAAGAGAAAAGCAGTTTTCCGTTAATCAGCTTTGCGATTGTACATATTGTATGATGGTAATTTCATTGGTGGATGGCTGTTTCTTTGTTGCCATTCTTGAAATGAATTCCCGTTTGAATGCAAACAAATTTTCTCCTTCCGAAATCTGACTCATTCGTATGCTTGGAACAGTGACTTTGTTTTATCTACATTCAAATAACGAACTATTTATAAAAGAGAGTGAAAGAGATAGAGAGCGTGAGTGGAAGAAAGAAAGAAATACGTAAAAAGAAGTAAAGAAGCACATGAGGCGATGAAAAATGGTAATAATGCAGCATGCATTTTATGTGCGATATAGATGTATGATGTGGGCTATATGAATGGATATATATGTGGATTGAAGAAAAGCGAACACGCAAATCAACAATTAACGAACTGTACCGTAGATAAATGCTTTTTCTCTCTTTCATTCGTTCAATCCATCTTTGAACGGTGAGTCATATATGCAGACACGGAATGATGTTCCGTCATATTAAAGTGAAACAGTGGTGAACGGTGGTTTGTTGGATGGCAATACGGTAGCTTTTTAGAGATATTGCTTGTTATTAGCGTGGCTTTTGTACTATTCGCCTCTTCAATTTCTGCCGAAGCTGAGCAGTTTGAATGCTAGCTGCTTTCTTATATCGCTTCCTGTGCATGCATGCATGTGTGTGTGTGCTTTTCACTCTTTCCTCCAATAATTACGTGAATATTTTGTATGCGTCTTCTTATGTACATTTGATTTGTGACAGTGGCACATTCGCTCACTTGCCATTATAAAATAGTTGAAAACATCTCCACTTCATCCTTTTGGGTTGCAAAAGGTTGATCTGAAATAATCAACATACCTGCAGCAATACGATGAATCGCTTCGTCATGTTGACAACAACAACAACAACAAAATCGCACACAAGTATGACGTCAGTAGAACATGAAAGCAAAAAAAAATTGAATACTTCGCTACCTTTTTCCTAGACAATTTCTTGTCCCGAGCTAAATTGCTTGGAATAGTTCACTTCGATTAAATGACTGTGTTGTGCTCTCTTCTTTCTTCTAATATCATGTGTCCCTTACTTCTTTTCTTTTATATGAAATTTTTTTTATGTTACTGATATAATGAAAAATAGCAACGTCGGACGATTGTATGTTGTCCGAAAAAGTGTCGAAGCAGAACCATTCGCTTTATAACCATTTTCAACAAGAATATAATGTCTTGTAACTGAGAAGAGCATAATGGAAAAGAGAATAATCGAGAGAGGAAAGAGAGAGGGGGCGAAGGAGAGATCTTCGGCGGTTCTTTTGCTTCGATGCCTTGTTTTTCCTTTGGTAACAGTTCTTTACGATATTACAAACAGCACCAATCGTGCAATGCCTGCAAAATGTGCCACATACAAGACTACATGCCGAATGGATGCTGTGCTAAAAACGCATAGCATTAAGAAGCTTCAGCTCGTGCAGAAAAAAAGAAGCTATATGATCAAACACAGAAGGAAAAAAAACATTTAAAATGAAATGACGGAATAAAATCGGGCGATGGAAAGCAAACGACGGGGCAAACATGTAAAATGGAAACCGTTATGTGTGTGTATGGTATGGTATCGTTATATGTAGCGGGTCGAAAAGCGAAAATGAGAGAGAAAAAATTCACAAGATGAAAATGAAAATAGCCTCCTTTTGTGTTTTTTATTTATTATGTAAATGCATTTTATGCGTGCTGTTTGGTATACTATTTTCTTTGCTCAAGCTCACAGCATGACTTTCAGCTGGTTACTTTTATACATTTTCTATTATACGAAAGTAATGAATGTCTGAAATTAGTATATCATTTTTGATTCCATCTCGCTGGAAATGGCATTTGCCTGAATTTTATCTACGAAATGCTTGTGCAGAATATGTATATAGCATTCTTGTATTATCATTTCGGAAACCGCACTTCTTTGCCGTAGAAGAATTTGTACGTTCGATCAATATGAACGAATTAATTTTCCCACTCACTGGCTATCAAAAGAAATGTACAAGTTGAAGAATCTGGAGTATGTCATTGAATTCATGCACTAATGACGCGATGCTATCACGATTGCGAAGTTTGCAAAAAGAAAAGAATCACTTGTCATGCGATGATATCAATTCGAAAATCATTTAAAGTTCATACACCCTACGGATCGGTATGCCATTGATTTAAGGATGAGCTCATGAAGCTTAAGAACAAAAACATACTACAATTACATACTTTTGCTTCGTATCTCCAAACAAAAAATAGAAAAGCTTTTTTTTCTACTCCGCCATTGTTCCGCTACGCACAAAAACTATGTGATAAGGATTTTGTGATGTATTTAAACGTTGTACGAATGCTTTCATTTTTCATAATATTTTATAGCTCAGCATGTTCAGATTTTTCTCTTTTTCCAGTGACAAAAAAAAGTGAAAGATAAAGGATGACGATACACACACATACATTCACATTTCTGTGCAACCACAATAAGACCTTTAAGACATCACTCGTACTTTTTGACTGCCTGCTACCAATGAGATAAGGGCTTATCGACATAAATTGTCTGTGATGAATTTCACTGTGGCTGCAAAGTGTGATGACAGAAAAACCATACCACAAAACCATAAATCAACGATTGAAGATGAATGAAATAGCGATGAGACTCGATTAAGATGAGAATGGTCACCATGTAGTATTAAATACGTAAATAAGATTTTCCTTATCGTTACCAACGACCGATTATTCGGACACATTTTTTTTTGGACATTTACCGCAACAAATTTCGTTTATCATATTTTCATTTTATCTTTGGACATTTATATTGTGCGACGAAGACGAAGGTTATCGTCTACAGGCCAAAACTGAATATTTTATTCGATGTTGTAGTTTAGCCGAAGTGGGATTCAACCTTTATTTATGCCACATCTTGAATATGTGTCAAAACCTACTGTGCTTACAGTGATAAATGAGATGTCATTGTTAAAATTCAATAGCATAGCGAAGTTTGGTATTTGTAATTTATATTAATGGTATAAATGTCGAACTCTTGAATTCTTGGGCACAACATTCACACTAGTCATTGTCAAAGCGTTTTGTGGTTCATCCGTTTTTTTTTTCATTCACATTTGAATACGCATCGGAATGTCATTCGATTTGTAGCCAGACATGGCAGCATTACCAACAACAACAAGAAAATTATAAATTAGAATCTACAGCGACAATGAAAAGAAAATGTAGTGAGAGAGATAGCGACTAAACATATCATCTTTAATGGAGGGTACTTTCTTATGCTTGAGTGAACGCGACCATTAATGAAATTTTGCTCTGCTCATCAAGTTGCGCAATTACACCGGAGGAAAAAAAGATAAGAACCGACAAGCGGTGTTTAATGATCGGGTAACACATTAGCAAAATCATTTGCAACTGCCGTCACCACCACCATTGCCGCCGCCGACGTCGCTGCCATCACCGCCAAAACGATGAAACGATTGAATATTATTACGAGTGAAACAATTGTAATGGAAATAATTTATTTCCAGTTCAAAATGGGTAAACTGATGCCAAAAAGTGTGCCTCACATCGGTGAAATTCATACTCTCCTAAAATGAGCTTATAGTAATGAATTCGCTTCAAGCTTTTCGATCGAAAAACCTTTGAAAAAAACACGGATAAAGACGGTTACATCCTTGCTCACGACAAACGATCGCTTGAGCGAAACGAAATTTTGCGATTTATTTCTACGAATTCAATAAATGTAATTGAATCTGTCGTCCCGCTAGGATTTTTCTTTATTTGTATACCGCACATTCTATATTTACTTTATACGCTTGTGTGTGCTTTTTTCTCTCGAATGTGGAAAAAACCAAGGAAAATAAAATGCCAATTGAATTGAGGTAAGGATTTGGATTTTTATTCGAGCTTTAGCGATTGAAGGTAATGCAAAAATCAATAAAATCGGCTCTCAGGAGGCCATACAAATCGTTTCAGCTGGTTTGTAAACATTGCGAAAATATCAACTTAATGCATAAAACCATAAAATACGGATTGCCACCATGAAATTCATTTATCCTCGCGCAAGTAAAATGCTTACAACGGATTCAAGTCTACACTGATATTGTATTGTTGTTTATAAAATTGCCTTGTAATAGCCGAAAATAACCGAGAACCGACTCTCGCAGTGCGTCACATTTACTATGAAGCATGTGCGTATAGATAGTACAGTGTATGTTCTTGTATAGACAGTTTGGTGTCAGTTTACAATTTAAATACAGAAAACTTAAGCTATAATTTACATTCATTCGTCAGAGATAATTGACAGCGATTTGCAGAACTGTAAAGGATTAATTTTCCCGCAACATATGCGAGCATCGGTACAAGAACTTAATGCAATCGATACGCTTGTTGAAATAAGTTAATCATTGGTGTGTGCAATTAAATTGATTAAGTTAATCGTAAGTTGAAAATACAGACAGACACTGGCATCAATTAACATCATCACATTATTCAGTGTGACGTGAATGAAGAAGATGCGAATCACGCAATTCAAGGTTGATTATTTCCGGATGATCTCGTTTCCGATTCAAGTGAAATTGTTCATATATCAAATATATCTTAACTCAGCCATTTCACATATTTTATGGTTTTGGCGAGGAGTTGGTTGGAACGCTGATTTATTGTATGTATTGCCGCAAGTAATAACTAAGCAGTAATGATGACGGCACCGGCAGTTGAGCATACTAAACCGACCGTGAATCATGGAGACAAGAATAAAATGATATTTATATTTTATAGGCATTTTGCGCTTTTATGCGTTTCCAATAAACGGCTTTTATCGACATTTAACGTTGAATTACATGTTTCCTTCGACCTTTCTATCTTTCAACTGAAAACTTCGCAAACCTTCTTATATATGGTTTTTTTTCTTCTTCTTCTTGGTTCAATTCAGGCTTTATTTATAAAGCACATCGAAATATTTACCATGATAAAGTAAGTCGAGAATAAAAAAAAGTGATTTAAGCGTTCGCATGCATGCAAGTGAATGAGAGTGAATGAGACATTAAATGTAAATAAGCACACCTTGATCGTTGTCTTGAATTATTAAACAAAGGTTAGCAAATCAGTTGGCGTTTTGTGTGAGTGTGGAACATAAACTATATTGAATTTGTGTAGTCACTTTTTTCACCGTATTTTTTTTTTTGTGTGTGGATTTTCTGTATGAAATACAATACCAAATTACCTTCTTGTGAGTTTATAATAACCACGTACAGATGATTTGAATGAAACTGAAAATGATAATGAACCGTTGCAGCTGTGAACCTCAGCATCATCCATATGCACACGGTGAGTGCAGCTTATGGATTTTACGTTCTTTGTGAACAATAGACTTGGTATATGATAACTACTGCTCTGTCTGTGCACAGTTTCGTCTGCCGTTAAAAATGTAGTCGTTTCGAAGCGAATGGTGAACACGAAATACAATAGAATCGAAGGCCAGGGAAAGTGAACAGCGCTTTGTAAAATTACTCAATCCCAGCTCGTTTGTACAGTTTTTTCATTTGGTAAAAAAAATTCTACGCCAATCCGAAACCATGTGCATTCGTTCAAATGCAATTGAAACGATGGATTCATCTGGAAATTGCAGTTTCCATTTTTCATTTGCATCAATTTTGTGTTTTAATTTGCAAATGCAGAAGTGATGATGAATAAAATTCACAACGAAAAAAAATTAGCTTAAAACACGCACTGTCTTTGTTCTCTTTCTCTCGTTCTTGCTTCAGTCGCTCACTTTTGCTTTCGTTTTGCCCCTTTTACGTACGTACTGTTTGCACACATGCACAATTGACTTTGCAAAAAATTTCTTTTTTCTCTCTCTATCTCTGTCTCTCTCGATTCGTACCCACACACATAGTAATTTCTATTTATTTTTCAATTAACCTTGTTCAAAGCTAACGGGAGTTTATACTTTGTATAAAAGGCGAGTGAAAAGGTCTGAATGTGTACACGTTGAAAATAATGTAGTTCATTTGGTATGTTATTTGTGTTTTTTTTTTTTGCTTTTTCTTTCGTTTCATTTGAGTAGAAAATTTTGGCGAATAGTAATTGTACTGATGCGAATCGTTTCACATGAGTCAAAGGTTTGTGTTTACATGCTTTATCATGGGCTTTTATCAATTTCCCATGTGGCAACATTGCATGAACGAAAAAACTAATTTAATCCAAAATTGTTCGATGAATGCCGATGAACGATTTCAGCATTGCTGACAAGCCAAAAACCAAAATCCGCGAAAGCTATACAAACACCCGCGCATTCATTGCACAATCAATTTGATCACATAAATGCTTTTGATTTGCACAAAACATTGCTTGAATAATAATGCCGAGTTCCATTGTATGGAGTAAGCGGGTAAAAAGGCACACACGCATGCATCGCAATCGATTGCATCCCAAAGTATTGTGGGCAAAGTGATGGAATCTGTTTTAAATCGCAAGGTCACAATCAGAAATTTCAATGGAATTACAATCCTAAAACGAATGGTTACAATATTAATTTAAAGGTATTCGCATTTACATTTGCATTGGGTTTGAGTGCATTAAATACTCAAACGAGTTTAAATCTGTTATTAAAGCGCATTTTCCTGTGAAATACTGACGTCTACATTGCTAGCGATTTTTTTTCCGGTTAAATGCCTCTCCTGTTTGCATAATGTCAATTCAATTTATTTTTCGAACTGGTACTGTTCGGTGCCACGAGGGATGTTGATGAAATAATGTGTGTTAATTGATTGAGGTTTTTGTTGTTTTAGCGGGTTTTTTTTGTGTGATATACACTTGATTGCCACTGAATTTATTATTGTTTAAGTACAGCACTGTATGTGTGTGCAATTGACTCCAAACTCATTATTTAAGTTCCAATTATCAATTATTCGATGCTGCAAGCGATGAATACACACAAGTGATTAGCAGAGAAAGAGAATGGGTCAGAATAGCAAAAAAAATCGATGCCCATCGAGAATAATAAATAAATTGGTTACTTTGATGTGATGCGAGATGCACCAAAACGATAAGGCACGTAATAATTATCAATTTACCACTGCATTTTCTCGGCGATTCTCGGAAATTCATTTTTCCGTATAATTAATGTTGATGGTTACTGTCAATGCTAAACTGCATCAACTAATATTGACTTTGTTGCTGCCATAGGAAATTAAATAAACAACAACAACAACAAAAAAGCACACGGAACTTTTCAATACAAATTCACTTGTTCGGAATTTTGCAAACATTAACCACTTCACCATTTATAGCATCAAGATTAATCTAAAGATGGAGTATCCATTTTAATTGTTTGCCTTTTTTGCTCACGAACACAGATGAGATTTGAGTGCAGCAT
Organism: Contarinia nasturtii; assembly: GCF_009176525.2. Lineage (NCBI taxonomy): Eukaryota > Metazoa > Arthropoda > Insecta > Diptera > Cecidomyiidae > Contarinia > Contarinia nasturtii. The sequence goes on along the minus strand of NW_022199997.1, from coordinate 2,124,507 downwards.
ATCACATTTCAGGGCACTGCATGCCGAGAATGCATAAAATAGATATAAACTCATCTGCACGGGCAATAAAATGAGCAGCAATCATCCTTTAAGTGATCAACATAAGTGGAAAAAAGAACCTTCTGCAAGGAATGGATTTTTTTTTCTTTCTTACAAAATGAGCAGCGATCAATTGTCAGTTTTATTTAAACACACAGTGTGTCTGTTTGTGTAGTATTTTTGGAATTATTTATGAGTATTTGCACATTGATTGTTGCGTACCAGAAGAAACAACATCATTTTGAAAAAGAAAAAAAAAATACAAGGCCACACCTGTGTATATATGAATAATTAAATTTGGTATGTGCGCGAGTTTTTTAAGCGCGAAAAAATTACCAATTTTCGCATGGAACATATAATTGCAGGTCCATAAAGCATAAATATATTGAACCAGCGATGAAAAAACGAAGTCAAACTCATTGAAGTCGCCCGTAAATCTCAACCAGTTTTCTCATTTACATGCATATCGTACAGTGCCAAACCATGGTGGTTGTTTAAAAGTGATAAAATACACATTGAACGAGCTCAGTCGTCGTTCGCAATTCAATCGAAACATCGACAACACTTTTATTATCTCCTTTACTTTTAGTTTATTGTTGTTGGTGCTGCCATTTCGCGTCGTCGCTTTGTGCACACGATTACCGAATGCGGTATATTTTTTGCTATTTATAAAAAAGTCCACCATATCTCTCATACAGGTAGATTTCGCGGTTTGAATGTAATAAATGACTAAAATATTGTTGATCACGTGAATTAAAAAAAAGTCAGTGATACGACCGAATGTGTATCAAAACATTATAATCAAATTACCTCATTCACTTACGCGCGGTGTGGTGCATTTATGCACACGAGAGAATCGAAGAATCGTGCGATTCAAGAGAGAAAAGAAAAAAAAGAAAGACGCAATTCGAGCGCAAAGAAAAACGAAGAAATGTTGAATGATTATACTGTTACCAGTTGGGTGCGAATGCGCTTGTTTATTATTCATATTCATTGTGTGTGCACTTCGATGTGCTCCACAAAAAAAGACAAATAAAAGTGAAATAAACATAACAGTGCACATTTGATCGCGTACACATTTGTTCGCATAAATAATCTCTTGTGCGCGTTCGCTCTCTCTCTCTATTTGTTACACACATACACACATTGTGTGCACTTCTAAATGCATTGCGGTCGACGCCAACACATGCCGCGAGCTTTCAAAGCACATGTACTTCAAAAAAATCTATAGTAAAACGGCATTCAATACACGCGCACCGACTCGCTTTTTGTTGACTCTTTTTTTTGTGATCCATTTCACAAATGACAGAGTGCTTCTTACAGAAATACTTCGATAATAAATGTGGTAGAACATTATTTGTTGAACTGCAACAAAAAATAACAGAGTCATGCCAGTTTTGGCAACTATCCAAATATGATATGTGACAGCTCATTCGCTGGTTTTAAACTGGAACCATTAATGTTGTATAAGTGACACCCTGTTGCCAATCGCGCATTCAATTTTATGTTTCAACTTTTTCATTTTCTTTGATACGCTTTTTCTTCTTCTTCTTCTTTAGCGAAGCAGTAGCATTAAAAGCAGCGGCATCAAGACAGTTGCGAAAAAAAAAACAACAAACAAGTCATTTGTTAACGCGCAAACAGAGCAGTGCAAGTGCTCGAACTGACACAGTCATCGAAGGAATTGCAAACGAAACAAAAGGTGCTCAATAGACTCTTAACACTCTCAACGGTAAAGTACCACCGACGAAACGCATTAAGTGGTAAGAGCATCGAATGATAAAAAAAATTAAAGAACACACACATTTACCAGTGTAAAAAAAATCGAAAGTGAGTGTTTAATATGCGATTATTATTGCGAGAATATTATTGAGAAAAATAAAACAGTTTGTAAACGAGATAAAAAAAAAGAGAGAAGACAAAAAAAGGTGAAGAGAAATAAAAGGAACTAGAACTGAAGGATAACCGAACAAACTGACAATTTTGACAAGAAGATCGGGAAAAGAATTATTCCAAAAATAAAAGAAACAAAAAAGAGCACGGTCGTCGTTGTCGGCAACATCATCATCAGTGGTTAAGCCGTCGCTCCTTATATAGTGTACAATAAAAAAAAAATCGAAAACAATCTTTTGGTAAATTACGCATAAGACAATTTAGCGAACTCGAAACACGTTCTGTATGTTGTTGCCTTTTATTTGTTTCTCATTTTTGGATGCGAGTACGATTTTACGCTCAGTTTCGATTTGAAGGTGATATGCTCCGGGTGCTATTCTTGACGAGTAAACAATATGTCATTTATTTTGAGTGCTGGCAACATTTGAGAAAAGATTCTACAAGGAATTGAGAGTGAATGATTTTTTTTTTGTTGTTTAGTTAACAGCTAAAATAAACACTAAGATTACAATCGGTATTATTTTAAAGAAATTTTCATTAAATCACCATTAAATTGGGTTAAACTAATAGAGAGAGTGAGTGTGAAAACTTAAATAATAAAGACAAAAATATCAAGCAAAGGAAGCATACGAAAAGTGAGAGTGTGAGCTTGGTATACGGTGATTGGTTGCGCAAGTTTAAGAACCACCGAACAAAACGGTATTTATAAACAATTCTATAAAAGAGATATAATATGTATGACGCTCAAACAAAGTAGTTTGAAATTGAAGTGAATAAAAACACACGCAGCCGCCAAAGCTAAATAAATTTGTTAATGAAATCGTTGAAACAAGGAAGCAAAGATAAATTAAAAATAAACACGAACAACTCAAATAGAAGAACATCGTCAACAACAACAACGACAAAAGTAGCAGCAATAGCACAAGAGATAAAATTAAAAAAAAGAATGGTAAATTAATTTGGTACTTTAGCACAATCTTCTCATCAAATATACATTCTGTTTGAAATAAAAATAACAATAAATCCAATTTTTTTTCTTCTGAAAACGCTATGAATGAGTTGAAACAAAATAAATAGCCTTTAAATTTATTGTCTACAATTTAGTATACGTGCAGAGCGTATACCACTTGAGTAGTGTTATTCGTGTATAATTGAGTCAGTGCAATTCATATAATAGCAAAATATTGTGTTTGCTTTCTTCTCCAAAATGTTACCATTTAAATGGCAAACGCTTGTGCACACTCTTTTCGAAAAGTGATTTTTTTTCGTCTCGCAATTCGATTCGGGTACCGTTTGTATTTTTCTCTCATGGTACAGTTTGCATGGGATTAATATCGAAATCGCACTTCAATCGGCTGTAATGCACCAATCCATCTAATTAAAGCGAGCAACAAGATTTTGTGCAGCAGATAAAATGCCTTCGTTTCGAAAATATTGGGCACGATTCCAATCGATCACAAGTGATTTTCAATGGATTTTCGATGTGTATGCAAAACGTAAACAACACAATGTTTGTGAAATCTCCAGTGAACCAATAATGTTTGATGTGTTCTCGATCAAATACAACAACCTCTGTTGGCTTAGCCAACAATCGTTCAAGAAAATTTGTTATTTTTACGATGTTTTTTAAACAACATTGGAAACGATTCAATCTGAACATAACCAGATTCTTAATCGAAACAATCAAAACATTTTAACCATGATTATAAATTAAGTTGCGCGCATTGTTTTGAATGGTTATGGTGATGAAATAACCTGTTTTTAATTTCATCTCGATTTTCTATTCAGATTTAAACCTCCAAAATATATGTCTAATTATTTAACTTTGAATGGAAACAACACGATGACATAATATACCAATTGATCTATTCAACTTGACTCCATTTCATTCATTGCGTGGTTTGCCGTGGATTTTATGGATGTTTTTTTTCTGCTTACTTGTTTGTTTGTTTATATTTTTTTGTTTTATTGTAATTCATTTTTCATTCACAGAATAACGTAGTATTTGTGTCATTCCTGGTGCTAACGATAAGCATTAGCCATTTCGGTGTCGGTGTATCTGGTCAATACGTTCAATATAATGCGAATGCTCAAGAAAACCAATCAGTGGCTGATAGACGAATTGATACGGCCACCGAATATGAGTATTATGACGATGTGATTGAGGACATAAGTACAACACAAAGTCTACCAACGACAACAACTACGAAAGCGACAACAACAACAACGACCACAAGCACGTCAAAACCAATCACATCATCGTATCGTATTTTGACTACCCATCGAAACGCTTTCCGTCCGAGCAATTTCAAAAAGAAATTCGATGTAACAACAAAACAATATCATGCCGATAGTTATACCGAAGCATCGAACGAAAATGCATTTGTGCAAAAGGAGCCAAATCAATCGAAGCAATATCAACAGCAGCCGCCGCAACAGCAACAACTTGCACCACCGCACTTACGAAATGCAATAGCTGACATCAATCGGCGCACGAGTGGAAAAGAATATGCTCAGGAAAAATCATCATCAACATCAATCGATTCGAATAATGTTAACGGCAGTGGTAATTACTTTTCGAGACGATACGCGCGGTTCCTATTCAAACTTCGTACCGGATAGTCACATTAAATACGCTCATTAAAACCACACAATGGGTGACTTCAGTGTTGAGCAACAGCAAACATTTCTCTGCTCTTCTTCATGTACTATTTTTTTTATTTCGTCTGAACTTATCTTTTTTTTTCTCTGTTTTACTGTTACGGTTTTTTTTTAATATTCTTTGCCACAAACAATCATAATTTTTCTGTAATAGTTTCGAAGTTTTTCTATGAGAAATACATTTGAAATGAGAATTAAATCAGATTTGCATTTTTCATTTTACTGCATTCAATTCAATCGGAATACAGTTTTATTAGCCTTAATTAAAGAGTTTGCTGTCACTTTTTTCTCTCTTTCTCTATATACCTACGCAAGTTACGAATTTCTATGCACAATTTTTTTATTATGAACAATTTTTTTTTTTATTTCGTATGCCAATCCCTTTTCGTTTTTTAGTTTTATTTTAAAGTACATTTCTCTCACTCTGTCATTCAGTAGTTACTTACCGAACCAACTTTTTTCATGAATGAAAGATTGCTATATGTGTGCATTGAAAGTTGTGGATGCATTTTCCGTATAACTGGCATCGTGTTTTGTGTCGCGATTTGTTCCGAGAACGTATATTCAATGAATTTAAAATGTAAATATTTGTATCAGTCAAGCAAATTCTGTCATGAATGAAAATTAATGGAAACATAGCGGAAAATGTGGTGAGAAACAGTGAGCAAACCAAAAACTTTTTGAACCATCGTAATATTTTTCCCTGTTTGGTTTCGCTTCTCTTCAAATCATGCTTACGGGAGAATAAAAAACTCATGGAATGAGGTCAGAATGGAATCAGAATATACAGGTTTTTCTAGTGTTTACATTTTTGTTGGTCTTTTTTTATTTCTTTCGAAAAAATTGATTTTCTGTGTTTTCGATGCATGTAAATTAGCTCAACTATTTTGCAATTTCAAGCCAGATTTCAAGTCGGACCAACGACTAAAATTCCAATAAATAAAGTGTCGGCATATAATGAAGGTTGACTTCTATGTTCATTATCGAGTTTTGAGACAATTTTAATGTTTATTAATTTTGAATTCAGGTTAACATTAAAATGCATGCTCACTATAAAAAGAGACGAAACGATATTGCTAACGGGTTTCAACGATCATTATTTGAGTATTCAAGCGGATGAATTATATGCTTTCACGAACGAAATATGGTTATGCACGCATATGCATGATGGTATGATTGAAGGCAATTCAAAATACACATTCGACATGTACGTCATTTGCGCGCGCCCACTTCCAATGAATTGTAATTAAATTTCATATGCGAAAACGCTATTTACAATTTGGATATGGTTTCAACACATCAAATATCCGTGCGAAAATCGTCAATATTTCTCTGGTTTTTGTTTTTAAATATTTTGATGTCTCGTGGCGTTTCAATTCACAAGCGGAACATTTCACGGAATTTATTTCGATGCGTGCCGATTTATGGACAATCCATCGTCGTTCTTGAATATTCCACAGTCATGTGTGTATTTTCCATTATATTATAAATTTATGCATCGCTGAATGTTTGAAATTAATTCAACTGTTGGTTCGATTGGAATATATGCAAAATTGGAATCTTGTTCAAAAACCAATATTTACGCAATGGAAATAACACCAACGCTGGAACGTAACATACAATCAATTATATTGAGCCAACGAATCGTATTATATGGGTAAGTAAAATGTATTCCATCAATATGTCTCCCATCAAAATGGCAATCAAGCATATAAACTTAAGTGGACATTTCATAATCGACCATCTTTTCCACTTCCTTCTCGATACAAAACGGGAAATAAAAAGAAAAAAACTTTTTTTAATTCCTCAAAGTAATAATTTGACGACGTATTTAACCGGCATAGAGTTTGACAGTTTGGAACATTTTCGATTTCTGTTGATAAGTGAATCTATGATTTATATGCTCAGTGACTAATTGCGATAACACATTTTGTTACGCATACCGCTAGTTTTGGTTTAGTGAGCAACATGAATTTTGAATGACATCATGTTCAATTACCGATTTCGCTTGTCACACCAGATCATTTATTTTCTTTTTCAGCATATGTTACGATCTTTTCGCACACAATCTATCCAAATCAATAGACTTAACGAATGAGATAATTAGACAATTGACAGACAGGCTGTGAAAGTACATTTCAAATTCAGACTGTGAACGATAATGGTTTCGAATCGTCAGTGTTTGAGAAAGGCGGCAAAAATATTGCGAACGAAATAAGAAGAAAGAATATATTGTTCTCATCCCATTGAAAACTTTTACCACTTTTTCACATTGAACAATTGCTTATTAAAAGAAAATAAAAGTATAATTAACGCTTCAGCGTAACATTGAGTGTTCTTAATTTGTGTGTGTATGAGTAAAAAGCTTTGCGGGGCCAAAGTTTTGACACAACCAAAAATCGAACTTTATGATTTTTGAATATAGACTCGTCGGAAATGGGTGTCTGTGAGAAAGAAAGAGCAAAAAATGGCATATGTCAAGTAAAAACAACGAAGTTTTTAGTGGAATCAATGTCAAAAATGTAAAAATGAAAGAAAGAGCGAGCTAGCGAGAGAGAGAGACATATTATAAACGAGAACATAATTTGTGCCATGTTCTTTTGATTTTTTTATGAACATTCATTGCACAATATATTCAATTTTACTTAAAAAACTTGCGATGTTCCTTTGAAGTATATTTGATTTTGTCCTTCGAAAAGTTTGAATCTAATTTAATTTTAAAACTTCATTATAAATCCATTTCATATTTACAAAGTGCAGTTGCGTTTCAATTTAATTCCAAATTTTCATTAAATTCGCTCTTTTTTTCTTTCGTCTTTGCAATAAAATAACGATGAAAAGTTAATGCGAATAGCTAAGCACTTACACATTTGCATATTGAATTTTAACATTTCGTTTGCTAAAATAATTAATATTATATTATGGAAACTTTAGTTCCAGCCGAGAGGAAATTAATCCCAGAAAATTAAACATACACATGAAAAGGTTCTTGTCTGCGAAATAATCAGCATTCTGCAAACACTTCGGACTTGTGTTTTGCCCATTTCAATTATGATATGGTTTTGATGTCGAACTATCAACAATGAAGAATTTTTGATGGTTTTTTGGCGTAAAATTTTATTATAACCGAAGGCTACTTTTTATCATTCCGAATATTTGTCCAAATGTATTCAGAGCATTAGTTTGTCGAAGCGTTCATGTGCATTCCATTCAATTTACATATGTATATGTGAAAATGTTCTACATTATTATTATGACTGATGGATACTAAAATATTATCCCGTGCAATGGTGTTGGCATTTCGACCCGGAAACATATGTTTCAATCATTTGGCTCGCAGGTGTATCACACAGCACTAAAAATGGGGAGCATTCAAAACTTACTGTGTTACTTACCACCTAGCATATCTAGCATGTGTTGCCACGGAATATCATATTCCCATGCGATTAAATAAATGACTCTTTCATTGATGTTAGATTGATTTTACACGGAAAAAATGCACATTCTTAATTACAACAGAATCTGTTGAACAGATGACTTGAATATTATCAATCCCAACGGTCCAACGCATACAAAATCCCAATAAGCTATTTACAACATTGTCATTAAATTTAAATGTAGAGACAATTTTCAATTTGATTCTGATTCGCTTTAATTCGCTCTGAGCTATGTTGGGAATGTGCTGTGATATCACGGCATTAAGTGAAGAATGAAAGAGAACGAAAAGAGTGAGAGAAAGGGGGAAATAAAACATTTTCCATGGCAGTAAATTCCATATTTCCTATACTAATAAGCTCGGAAAACATTTGTCGCTTGTCGCTGCAATGAATCATCGTATAAATCACAAATTGATTTGAGTCAGTTGTTTTCCAAATGGTCACATCTCGTTAGTAGACATTAAACACAAGCTCACACACTCAGACGGGATCAAAAATAAAATAAAAGTTTTTTGTATTGACATGCTTCATCCGGATAGGTAAAGTATATGAATAAATAATACGTTTCGCATGTTTTTGTATCATCCAAAAGGCCGAACTCGCCAATAAATATGTGTATGGAATTTTTTTCGATTATTGAATTTATTTGAAAAAAATTTCACAAAAAATTGCTTTTTCCCGTTGTAAAAAGGTTTCGTAAATTTATTTTTGGCACAGTGTAGCACATACACACATTTCATTTAAATTTCATTCTTCATTATGGTCATTTTGGTTGACGTGTTAAAGATATTGTATTAAAATATATGAACATTGGCTTACTGACTCCACCGTTGATTCAAAAAAATTTCAACAAAAAACGTTCCAAGGATTATGGATTTTCATGGATTTGGATTCAACAATTAAATCTAAGCCAAAAAAAACTATGTAGTAAAAAAAAGAGAGAGCACGTCAAATGAACGGAGATAGAGACAGAAAGGAAATGAACACGCAAAACATGCGCCAGCAGAATAAATACAATAGTAAATGAAAACTGCATAGAAAATGCCACATCAAATAAATTGTCACATAAAATTCGGTTTACGACTTTAATTAAAATGAAACGAGATGGAAAATCAAAATTCATTGGCAAAACGCGAACGCTAAAAAGTTTGTCATTATCGTATAGAATGGGAGAGTAAAATGAATATCGTTTTGCATCGACACAATTGTCATATTGCTTTGGCAGCCTCGCGTTTTTCACTCCCGTTCGCTAGGCTCGAGCGTGTGTTCTTTTTTTGTCCGCTCTCGTTTTATTTGTTTTGTTTTTCACATCATTTTCCGTTAACAGCTCACAAAAACAAAGGCCGCACAAACTGACACGAACTCTGTGTATGTCGCTTTTTTTTTGGTGCACAGTGTGTTATTTGTATTCCATCTTTTGGTACAGTTTTCATTTTAATATGTTTTTGTTTTTGTCACATTTTTCATCGCTCGCTTTTTTTTTGCTCTCTTTCATCTCCGTTCTGTTTTTTTTTTCACGGTGACTCGGATCAATGTTTCACAATTCTCTGTGCATTGAATGTATATGAATGAGCAACGATAGCATGATAGAAAAAAATCTAGAATAAGTGCAACCAAGAATCTTATTACACGCATACCAATTCAGAATCTGATGAAATACATTGGATGCGCTAAAAATAGAAATCCAGCGAAATCCAGTAAAAATTACGTTGAAGTGGTCAAAGTATAAGTATCAAGTCAGATGAGTGCTTTTTTCCGGTCAACTTTGATGATTTTGACTTGATCCTTGACATAAAACACACCGAGACGCGGATGTGCCTGACGTCATTGCCAAACAAGCAAAAGCAAAATACAAAATCAAGCAATCATAAGATTGTCATTCGAATCAGTGTGCATGATAGATTGATATCGATATCAATGGTCCCGGCTCCGCTTTAACTGCATCGTATGTGTACACGTGTAGCACATTCTTTGGGAGCTCTATCTATTTCCAAATGTCATGCTAACGTATTGTTTTTCCTCGGCGGTGAATGAAAAAAAAAAACAATTTCGTTCTCATTAGGTATACAGGTATCATTTTGAATGCCAATTTTTCGCTATTTTAAAATGATCACATTTTTCCTCCAATCACACATACACACACATGCAAAACTATTGGAATTTCAATCAGACTGTTGTTAATACCAGAAAAGATTTAAAAATGACACAATTTTCATTGAACGCTTAATAATTGGAAATGTTTCGTTGACATAAAAGCAACAATGTACAACATCGCTTGTGGAATATTTAAAGAGAAAAAAACGAAACAAATAGAAAAAATCCACCAGCTTTCTCTCTCTTTCTCTCTCTCTCTCTCTCCTTTAATAGAATTTTTTTCTATTCATTGTTTATCTAGTCGTTGCAATCATGCCATTGTTGTCTTAGTATAGAACAAATGATTGTCTGTTTATCTGTCGGGAATGTAGAACGGAACAGCTTGAAATCAGTTACATAAGGTTGACAATACATGTTGTCTTTGAATTAAAGTTCAGTCATGCTGAAAATGAGTTGACCGATTTGGTTTTACCAAAGTCGCATTTTCTGTAAGAGATCAAATATGATGCCATCTATTCGAGCAAAAATTTCACGGTATCGAAAACACATCTATATTCAGATATGCTACCACACATATCCGGTTGTTTTGGAATTGGTTACAATTACTATGCTTTTACAATTTCCAAAGAGTTCAAACCATTTCACCCTCATTGCGATAGAGCTGGCGATACGAGCAATTAATTCCAAAAATTACGACAATGGTGTTGGTTTGACTTTTTGTACGATATGTTTTAGCATAGAAAGAGTTTAGCCATTTCTCTCGTTTCGAATTGTATACAGTTCTGTGTTTTCCATTATTTGATATTATTTGACATCAAGAAATGAAATATGGTTTTTTAGAAACCGCAATTTCACGACAAATGTTAATTAAAACCAAAATGTCTAGTTACCAACGCAAAATTGCATAAATAATTAACAATGAATATATTCTCAATGGAATGGTTTTTGTTATTCTATTTTTCATATTGCTTGGCTAAGATTTACCTGTGTTTTTTGACTCAAGTTAAATTGATTTCCTTCCCAAGAATTTGATGTTTAGGATTTGTTGAATTGAAACAATTCTATTTCTCCTTCCTTCACTCGATTTATTGTTTCAAAGCTTTAAAATATTGTTGCAAACAAACGTTTGTTTCTGTATCAAAATCTTCACGTCTCTTTCTCCCTTTGCCACAGGTTGAAATTTTTGAAGGTGATGGTGGAAAACTTTGTACTTTAGATTTGGATCTTTGAGTGTTGCGTGTGCGAGTGTGCTTGCAAAAACGCTTTGTACGAAATCACTGATTCAAATAAATGCACGTCATTCGAATTCGTTCGACAAGTGAAAACTTCCTATGCGGAGTAAAGTTGAGTATTATCGTTTGTATGTGTGGCCATGCATATGCGTCATTTATTTTATTATTTGGGTTATGTACACATATTATTTTGGATGTTTTGCGTTCATCTCATCTACTTCATGTTATTTTATGTGTGTGTGTGTGTCTCTCTTTTTTTCTCGTTAAATGTTTTACAGCACTCAGTCGCAATGAATTATGTGTTATTTTAAACACGTTGTAAATAATTCAACGGCTACTCTCGCTTTACTTCAGCCTCAAAGATGACGACGACGGCGTTGTGAATTTTTGCTACTGTTTATCACCGATTTTCACTTCTATCTTGTTGATTTTCCACCAAATGGTTGGTTTTCTTGCTGTCATTCGATGCAAATATCAATTTGTCAATTGTACTGGACCGTCGTACCGTAAAATTTGCATGGAAATTAATTCGACTAATCCGTTAATCCATTGCAACTTGGGCAGCCAAATGAAAAAGCGGAACGAAATGAAATGTTTCTGCTTGCCAAGAGATCGACTGTTAGCAATAATCTACGGAGTGCTTTGTTTGTGTTTGTGGGGCGTTCTATTCAAAATCTTTCATTTGTGTGAACAAATTTACACACCGATAAACTATTCACTTGGAGTTGATTGTGTTTTTGCAAATTTTCATTCAATAAACTATATTACGATGAAATGTTCACAGTTTTCTCACTGATGGCTGTTGTTCAGCATCGGATAACTTAAACAAACGATGGGAGCAACGGAGAGCACACAGCCGAAAAATGAACAAAGACCGAGCAAAGCAAATGCAAATTAGATTAGATCAGGACATTACTAACAGACATTACACATAGGGCACATTTCGGACTGTATTTATGCAGATGATAAATGACCGTTCGTCTGTCTGTGTCTTATGTGTGGTTTGTCTTTTAATTACTTTAAACACGAATTATGCATTAACACAATATACGCATTTTCATCTAATTGTCTAGCACCGTTTTTCCCATATCCATTAAATGTTCTTTTCGTTTGTAAATTACCAAAAAAACACCACTCAATCTCACTCACAGCGATCTAATTTTTTTCGTCGTTTATTCGCTCCCCTTTCACGTTTCGCTATGTCCTTTTGCTTTGTACGGTTATATAGCGTAAATTATGCAATGCATTTTCTCTCGTTTCATTCAGACCAAAGAAAAATTTCTATAAATTTTTCTCTTAATTGTATATTGTGGCGTATATACGTAGATATATTTCAAAATGTATGTTTGTTTTTATTTTCTTTTAATTCACAAAAATCCTCGTCAACTCAAAGGGAGATGAAGAGGGCGTAAGAAGAGGAAAAATAACAAATTGCTTATGCCTGCCTTTTTCGTTCTCGTGCTAATTTGAATTTTCGCTCAATTTCATAAGCGCTTTTATTTTTATAAGCGTCATAAAAATGTGTGTTTCCACTTGAAATTCCTTGTTGTCTGTCGTAAATTTAATGCATCCGAAGTGCATTTGTCCAATTTAAATTAAATACAATGTTTTTACGCAACGAGGTGTTTGTATCAATAAATGTCTTTGCGATAATCTTTGGTGGTCAACTGAATCACAATTTTAGTTTATTTTTATTGTTTAAAGAACCCAAACAAAAAAGATTTTATCTTTTTGAAAGAAATTCTTACTACTCGCAAGCATTGGATGCTCCAATGTCGAATTTATGTCGTTGTTTTTTTGTTGTGCAGAAGCGCAGGAATTTCGTTTGAAAATTATATGAAAGCCGAGTAGCGGCGATACGGACATCAAACAACAGAGCACCAAACAAATACTACTCACGGCAACTCTGTGAACTCTGAATATATCAAAAGTGATGTGATGTGTATGTTGAGTGCACACACAACGAATATATATGACCGTGTATTAGCTTGTCTGCTGACGAACTGAAAGCGAATCATTTGAAAAAAAATTCCCTGCTTGAGAATCCTCTATCTCTGTAGCCTGTTTTGTTGTTGTTTTCCTTTGCTTCATTTCGTTCTGTTCTGCTTTCGTTTGTTCGCACAAAAACCGAAATTGGAGAGAGTGAGCGAGAATGTTACGTGTATTTTTAGTTCATGTGCATTGGATGGGCAAGCATGCGCACCGTACAACCGTTTGGATGGAGTCCAGCAGCATTCCACACACGTTCAACATGTTCTTTCAAGCTGCATCTGCTGGTTGATTTAGTATGAGATGTTGTGAATACGTGAGCAAACATCGAAAACTTTTGCCCATTCAGTAAATATCGGGAATATGATATTGCCTTCTTCTTGTTTTACGACATGCTAAACAAATTGTTATAATTTGAAAGAAAAACATTATTTGGATAGGCGCACACGCACACACGCCAGACGGCTTATTCGGCCAGAGAACAACGATGACATCTCAACTCAAAATGATATAACACTCGTAAAACGTGAAATGTCTTTATTTAATATTAATCATTTCATTTATTTGCAAAATCACACTTTTCTACAACTTCATATATATGCTTGTATTTATTTAGTGTAAAAAATTGTACACCGTAAATCGGATGCTCGTCGTTGTTGAATATTTGTGTCAATAGGTTTACTGTATTCTCAATGGCATAGGTTACGAAACGTTGACTATCGTTCTTGTACCGTTCGTACATAACCATTTGACTGTGCGGTACCTCAACTTTGCAAATGCTACACATTTTATGGAGTTCGACATATGAAGAGGGTACATAAACGCCCGGTATGATTGGTACGGTGATGCCAATGGCACGGCACGATTGTACAAATTCCATCAAGTTCTCGTATGAGAAACAAGTGTTTGTTATTATGAAATTGGCACCAGCATCAACTTTCAATTTGAGCCATTTTAAATCGTCGGCACGACTCGTTGCCAGTCTATGAACTTCGGGATACCCGCTAACTGCAACTGTTGCATCCGCACTTAATTCTCGAATCGCTTTCACTAAATCGATGGCATAGGTCCAAGGTTGATTTTCGCATTGTTCGTACGGATCTGTGTTGTTGTTTAAATAAAATTAAGAAAAAAAGGTTTCTTTATCGTTTAAGTAAAATCTCGGCTAAAATTGTCTGTGTATTTACTTACCGCCCTTTAATGCCATGATATTTTTGAATCCAATGTCAATTAACTCGCGCAAAATTGCCGGTTGGAGTTTGTAGCAAGTCAAGTGCATAAGTACGGGCGAACATTTTTGCACCGATTTTCCAAGGTGAACAGCTGGTGCCGATGACAATGAATCATATTTTAAATTGTGGTCAAATAGCCAAGTTACTGCGGTAAATAATGGTGAGCTCGTAAATTTATTATAGTCTAAATCATCTCCGTTTGATGCCGGCGAAATTTCAATGCCAAAAAAACGCTTTCGTTCTTTGATTTTATGTTGTATCAAGTCGTTTAAACTTTTGTCAGAATTATTTTCAACACCTGGCGATATTATGTTGAATGACGAACTCGGTTTATCCACATCAATAGCGAACTCGTGCATTTTTAGTCGATGAAAATATTTTCGTTTGATTCAGAGAAAAATACGATGATCAGCTGACGAATTAGCTACTTAATTCATTTATTTTCAATGACATTAAAACCTATGGTATGTCTTATCAACATTTTTTAACAATTGATTATCAAAACAGTTTGTTAATATGATTGAAAACTGCCATAGATTGGAAAATGTATCAACGTATCAGAGATACAGCCTCTATCCACTTGTAAATTTTGATATAAAATCATTGAAATCATTGAATAATACACACACAAGTTAAATACTTTTTCACTTGGGACTGAGAAGTACGCACTTAAGCTTACTTTGTTCTTTTTCTCTCACACATTTGACATTTGAAATTATGCCGTTTAGTTATTCAAGTATGGATTGATATGCAATGCGATACCTTTTATTAAATCAAGTAAAATATATTCATTTTGATCAAAAATATCAAATTTATCCCAATTCATTCAGACATTTAAAATCATTGCAACCGACTATTTCGGTGTACCTGTACATTTGACAATAATATCAAGTGACATTTCAATAAGTTTATTAAAACGACCATCAGAGGGCCTATGAAAACTGAACCTCAAATTTTTTTTCAGCACATTATATCAACAAATTTATAAAAATATTTGATTTAATTGGAAACAAACATGTTAAGAGTAAGTTTTTTCATCAGTCATTCACTGATTTCAATTGCCTTTGAAATAATCCGTTGTTAAATCAATTGTTTTATGTCATTCATCAGCAATTTATATCCCGATTGTCGGCTGTTCGACCGAATGTTATCTGTGCGGTGCAACCGATCCGATTCTATTCTGTGGAATCGACACAACAGGTAAAAAATGTTGAAACCGAGGGAGAGGATGATAAATTATATAAAAGGCTTGAAATTGAATTGAAAGGCCACGATAAAATGGTCTTAAAAAGTTATGTAAAATTCGCAACAACAGCGGCTCACCACTTGAACATTGAAGTTGGAAAAAGGTAGTTCATCTCATGCAATGAATAATGAAAAATAAACAAATCTTAATCATAATCTGTCGTCAAATTCGTTCAATTTTCAGTTTTACGCCAAGATTACACTATAATAAAGAGCTATATGTATTGCTGAAGTCGGCATTTGTTCACAAAAAGCATCGTGTACAGTATGAAATCCGAACATATTTCCATTTCATACATTTTCACCGTTTGACCGGATCCACATTGTCAACCTATTTAGAATATATTGAACGAAATTTACCTGAAGGTGTTGCACTCAAAGCGACTAAAGTGGAATCGCTACCATTGCCAGAACATATGCAAAAACCACCGCCACTCGTAGAAAATGAACAGACCAATTAAATAGATGAAACCCTAAATGTTTGTTTAGTATATTATCAATAAAAACAATGTAAATTTAGATGTTTTTGAAATCATTTTGAAATTTATTATATGTGCCATAATGTTGGCGCCAAATACATTTTATTTTGTATTCACAGGATAGAAAAAAAAACTAATCGCCGGCCAAAATTCTTTGTTTTCTCAAGTACTATATTATGAACGTCTCATAATCCTACCACTTGATCGCATTGTTCTTGCAGACATTTAGACTGGTGAAAAAAGCAGTTTATGAAGAGAGAACATAAAAAGAGGCGTACCACAGCACATTTGTGACTGGTTTGTGTAACATCAACCAAACATTTTGCATACATCTTTTTGTTGTTGCCTACAAGAGTCAGTTACTTTTACAAAATTCTTACAAATACATAAATCATGCAGCAAATGCCATGTGCTTGTGTGCAAAATGTTATTTGTATATGTGCGTTTAATGCAAATTTGTTCAGTGTAAAACAATAGTCGGTTACACATGTTTTCACTGGACGATGATTAGTTCTCTGCAGTAGATCATCGATGACAGTACATAGAATTTGATGAACAAAAAAAAAGATAAATGTGAAACAATTTGAAAACCGAAGAACCAAGGAACATTTTTGGAACATTTAATAAATTTATTCAGAAAATACAAACGCTGTAATTTATATGTGGACGTTGTAATTTAATTTCATTTCCGCATAATTGTTAAAAGTGATTTAAATAAAAGAATTTGGTGTGAGTGTGCACTATTATTAAGCAAAAGATGTCAAATGGCACAGTGTCATCTAAATCAAGTGGCAGCGACGGTAGCGATTCTTATAAATATGAAGATACAAGTATATTCACTCATTCAATTCCAAAAGGCGACCGCTACAAGCTTCGTCTTCATCTCGATCAGAATGATGTGTGGGAAAAGGCAGCAATCAAAATGGGATTCACTGAAAACGACATCAATGTAAGTTTGTCTTCTTTCGTTTGTGAAAATTGTTAATGATGAAGTAAAAATGTGTGGGCAAAATGAAATAAAATGAAATTTTCTTTCATTAAATAGACGAAAATAAAACCATTGGCTCTGGAAAATCACTACTCAAATGCAGAACAACTCCTTTCGCTATGGGATGACCAAAATCACACCGTCACAGAATTGTTCATGGTGTTATATAGCATAAAGCATTATGAGGCAATGGAATGCCTGAAACATCATGTAAACAGAAAATATCATCGATTATTACTTAAAACATTGACGATTCCGAATGAAGCACAAAAAAGTCGAGACTCAAATGAAAGCAGTAGCTACTATTCGGTACGTTAAATTTTGTTGTAAATTATTTGCATTCGTCTTTTGTTACCAAGTTTTTTTGTTTCGCTCAGGATTCAATGATGTCGACCAACGGTTGCGACAATAAAAAAGCGGGCGATGTCGCCGGCCTCATACCATTCGTTTTGTACGAAGAACTTGAGACTGCGACGGAAAATTGGAGCGAAAAAAATATATTGGGTCGTGGTGGTTTCGCCACTGTATTTCGAGGTCGTTGGAAATCGACTGAAGTTGCTATTAAAAAAATTCAATACAAGACCGATGATGCAAAGAAAAAGGCCAAAATTCAAATGAAACAAATGGAAACGGAATTGTCTTTTTTGAATTCATGCAGACACGATAACATCTTGCCACTCTACGGATATAGCAAAAATGGGCCAGAGCCCTGTTTGGTTTACCAGCACATGTCTGGTGGATCAGTGGAACGTCGATTGCGTGGAAAAACGGCAAGTCCCCTGACGTTCGAGGAACGAAATCGAATTGCACTTGGGACAGCTCGAGGCCTTCAATACCTTCATACTTATATTGATGGCAAACCGCTAATCCATGGTGACATAAAACCAGCAAACATATTACTCGATTTGAATTGTGTGCCAAAAATCGGTGATTTTGGCTTGGTTAGACAACAAAGCACGGAATCGATGAAAGTATCTAGTATATGTGGAACAAAACCATATTTACCATTTGATTATTTGCACAATCGAATGCTTACCACGAAAATTGATACCTACAGTTACGGAGTTGTGCTATTTGAATTATACACAACATTGAGAGCATATGATAAACACCGTGATGCACCGTTTTTGGCAAAGTTTATGCGCGGCAAGGTAATTAATAACGAGCATTTCACACTCATTGATAGGTCAATACATTCGGCCCAATGCAATCCGTTGTATGATTTTATCATGAAAATGGGAATGAGGTGCACAGATGAAAATTGCGACAATCGACCGGAGATGGTGAAAATATTGCAAATACTAGAGAGTCTCATGGATAAGGATGGACGCAGTATTGGGCTACCAGTTTAGTATTAGTTGCATTTTTTAGCGGATTGATATAAACAAACATTAATGTTACTTCTTGAGAACCAAATGTATTCCTTTGTACGCATTTTAGATTTAACGAGAGAAAAAAAAATGAAATCATTTGTAAAATTTATGTTTAATGTAACTTTAAGTGCCTTAGTCAGAATCAATGAGATTACTGGTTTTGCCCAGCTAGTTTCAGTATTTAAGTTAAGTTTGTCTTGTATGCAATGTTTCAAAATTAAATGATTGAGTTTCATATCTTGTGAATGAGTGGATTTTATTGCATTTTAACTCGAATAAATCAAAAACCTGTCACTTAAACCTCACACGATCAGTATACTTTCGTTTGTTATCAAAACAATACTGATACATTTATACGTAAACTGTCAAAACTAACAAAGATTATTTCTCTATTGATATTGTAATTCGTTCATGAACAAATAGCTAAAACCTTTGAGTTATTTTTACATTTCTTACATTCCATGATTTAGTATGAATTGTCTTGCAAAATGACTCAAACTATACCCAAAAAATATGTAAATGTCTTTGTTGTTGTTTAATAGACAATACAGTCACAGATGTGGTGTGTTTGTGTGCGATCATTCATATGTCTGTAAATAAGTAGTGTGTGTATTATGGCGCTGTTGATCAATCAGCCAGACTTTGTTGTTTTCAGTAGACGATCATTAGTTCTGTTCATTGTATCGTCATTGACACTTGTTGCTTTACAAGTAGAGCTACTAATGCTGTTGAATTTAATCACAAGCGAAACAGTATCAATCAGTTGATATCTATTAAGAGAAATTCGAGAAATAGGCGTATCACATTTTTGTGACGGTGACGAAAAGAATTGAAGACAACTCTAAAGTTTTGTGAAAAAAATTTCTTTTTGACTTTGTTGTTCCGAAGCAAATGCCGCATTTTTTCGACCAATCAATCAAGATCGTGTGATTTTGTTGCGTTTCTGAAGAATTCTTAATCATACCTAATTTACATAAAATCCTTTGTACGTGTAAAGAATTTTATCGATTATTTGATGACAAAATGAGCGCTGGAACAGTGGCGTCTACTTCGAGCAGCGGTGGTGACTCACAGCCAAACACCGAAACGATAGACCGAAGTATATATGTTTATTTGATTCCGCAGAACGATCGCATGCACATTTGTTACCATCTTGATCAAAATAATGTGTGGGAACAAGCCGCGATTGAGATGGGCTACGCTACAAACGATATTATTGTGAGTGTTTTTTTTATAGTTTCACTAAATATACGCGTATTAGATATTTAAAATGCGTTGCAACCAATTGACCACATGATATACGATATGGAAATTGCGTATGCATTTAATGTTTTCGATCTCTGTACAACGAATCGTCAACGATTTGTTGCCCTCTGATATTTTTCGAAAAAAGATACGATATCTTGTTTTTCTACATCGAATTAAATGCAATTCATTTTTGACATTCAATTTATTTTGTTCAATTCGTTGGAATTTCTAGTTGGTGATTGCTCAATTTGTCACTATGGGAAATTCCAAGTGAATTACAATTATTTAATCGCAGAGTAATAAGTTTCTTTGCTGTTACACAATTTTGGTGATGAAATTTTTGAAGCGCAAACATAATCTTTATTTTTGACATGACGCACTTTTCCACTTTGTTATCATTGTCGAATTTCTAAATAAAAATTTAATAATACAAAAAATATATTATCAGCAATGTTTTTTTACCATTTCTTCTTTTTCTGCGAAAGCGATGAACCGGTTCAAGTTTCGGTTTTCCTTATAAGTTAACATAATTTCTAAATATAAAACGATGAATATGCATGTCGTAATATCGGTTATTAACCTATGATATTTTCCCTCATTAAACAGAGAGTGAAGAAAATGGCTCAAGATAAACGCATATCACCATCGGAACAGCTACTTTCACTGTGGAGCGATCAAAATCACACTGTCACTGAATTGTTTATGGTGTTACATAGGTAAATAAATGCATATTTAAAACTGCTAAAGCACAAACGATTCAAAGATAAAACTTTTCAATTTTTCAGAATGAAGCAATATGAAGCAATGGAATGCCTTAAAGATCATGTACATAAAAAGTATCATCGTTTGTTATGGAGTGCATTGCCAAATTTTCATGTATTGCTTGCAAAAATATCAATGGAAACAAGTAAACGGAACAATGCGTCATCGAAAATTTTGAATGGACCAGAAATGAGTCGAGACACGAACGAAAGCAGTGACTATTCGGTATGTTTAACGTTTTTTTTTTGTTTATTATAAATCGCTTTCGGAAAATATATTAATTTTTTTTTTCTTCGCGTAGGATTCAGTGATAACAAGCAATGGTAGCGATAACAAAAAAGCATGTGATATCGCCGGACTTATACCATTTATTTCATATGAGGAGCTTGTGACTGCAACAGAAAATTGGAGCGAAAAAAATATTTTGGGTCGTGGTGGATTCGCAACTGTATTTCGAGGTCGTTGGAAATCGACTGAAGTGGCCATCAAAAAACTTCAATACAAGAGCGATGATGCAAAGAAAAATGCCACAGTGCAAATGAAACAATTGGAAACGGAATTGTCGTTTTTGAATTCATGCAGGCATGATAACATTCTACCACTGTATGGATACAGTAAAAATGGGCCCGAACCCTGTTTGGTATACCAGTTTTTGTCTGGTGGATCTCTGGAACGTCGATTGCGTGGAAAAACGGGAAAGCCGTTAACATTGCATCAACGGAATCGAATTGCACTTGGGACAGCTCGAGGCCTTCAATACCTTCATACTTATATTGGTGGAAAACCTCTGATCCATGGTGACATAAAACCAGCCAACATATTGCTCGATCCATGTTGTGTGGCGAAAATTGGCGATTTCGGTCTCGTAAGACAAGGAAGCACCGAATCAATGGAAGTGTCATCAATTTACGGAACCCGTCCCTATCTGCCGGCAGAATTTTTATACCATAAAACTCTTTCTACAAAAATCGACACTTACAGCTTTGGAGTTGTGCTGTTCGAATTATATACAGCAATGCGAGCGTATGATAAAACCCGTGAACCTCCTCAATCACCGTTTTTAGCAAAGTTCATGTGTGGAAAAATAAAAAATAACGAACATTGGATGCTCATCGACAAGTCATTACAAATATCGTCACAAGAAGACATCTCGAAATATGATAGTCTGATGAAAATCGGAATGGAATGCACAGATGAAACGTCCAGTAGGCGTCCCGAGATGGTGCAAGTATTGCAAATACTTGAAACTCTACTTGGAAATGATGATGACTTCTAATAAATAATTTGCTTATAATAGATTTATTAGTTTTGAATTAAGAAAAAAAAAAACAAAATTGACTTTATTCCAAATGTATAAGAAAGAACCATTGTACTATATTCAGGCATAACGAAAAATAAAACAACAAATAATACAAACTAATATTCAGTTTTAAGCACAAAGTTTTCCTCAAATCTCTTCTCTCTCAGCCATTTTTACCGATGCCCATTGTCCAAAACAGATGTCTGTCACAGTGAACTGAAACAGTTGAACTGCTGTACGAATTTGATGAGCTTACTATTTTGCCAAAACCGACTGTGTAATTTGCTGCAGATGAAAATAACAATTTATTTGAAATTATTTAGATTGTAATTCAGGTCTCTTTATATCAAATATGATGATATGATTATAGATAAAGGTGCACTCACTTAAATCATATTTCAAACCGGATGTTGTGACACAAGAACTACCATCCATCGGAATATAGCCACACCAAACTTCGTTCGTAACAAATTCCGGTGGAACGTTTATTTTATGTTGGCCCGGGAAAAGAAGCCAAGCTAGTGTGTCGTGGCTTTGTAAATAAACGTTTACACTTTCGGATAGTGGCCGTTTGAACAATGTATTGATTTGTGACATTGTTTGATCTATTCTACCTCCAAAATCTGTTACGATCAACACATTTTTAATCTGAAATAGCACAAATTGCATTTTAAAATCAATTTTTTTATACAAGCTTAATTTCATCCAGGGCTTGTTCCTGCGAGCGGGTGTGCGGAAGAGAATGTTTGAAACCAAAAAAAATTTTTGTTTTACAAATAACTTTTTGATCAAAAAGACATTTTCCTACTCCTCATTTGCCTCCTCTTCTCAAAAGAATAACCTTCGATTTCATATTACCTTATTTGGTTCAAGATAAGGCCGTAATTCAATAAGCGATTTAGTGCAATCGGTTTCATTTTGATCCGGTGTATATACTCGCTTACATCCCATTTTGTTCAAACGTTGTGTTGATTCTTCAGTTATCGAATCCATGTCACCAGACACATAACTTGGCACTGCCATACTGTCTACAGCTAAATTGTTGTCTGCGATAAATTTGAACCAACGATTTGCACCACCGTCTACCAACACACGTATCACAGCTGTGAAAAAACAAACATTGTAAAATATTCTTTTCAATATTTGAATAAAATTGTTTGAAAAAATGCAAACCGTTGTTCCATAACCGTTGAAAGTCGTCTGATGTGAACAAAATTGGTCGATTCAAAACAATAAACGCATACGGTATGTCGGATTGTGTGATGTTCAGAATGCTTGTAGCATCCCATTTTATAATTTGACACATATTTTTTATTAACACGTATTTATACACTTGTGACTGTTTGCACTGATATCTTTTGAAGTATTTAATAATGAATGTGATATTTCTATTAAAACTATCTCATCATGTTGACTGTTTTCAATTCAATGTCAAGTATTCAATGAAAGATGGAAGCGCGTAACATATCTCTTTCAGCGTGAAACGTCATTGCCTTAAACACAAAGTTTATTACACATTATCATCGTAAATTAACCGGAATTGTTTATAATTATATTCAAAATGGCAATCAAACGTATATGCAAGATATTTTAATGTGAATTTGAGCGAAAGTTATTGAAATTCAAATCGAATGAAAACCAAATACTAAAAACCTGTCATTTAAACCTGACAAAAGAGTGATGTTGTCAAAATACATACCAATACATACGCACATGAACTGTCAAACACTCAAAACATTGCTGTCATGCCATTAGATTCAGTATTTATATTTGGAGCAAAACAAGAAAAACAACGCGCTTTTGTGATAGTCAAAATCAATACATTGTCGCGACTTTTATCTGTCTTCGTGAATCATACTCTTAATAAATAGATCAGCGACAAAAAAAATCTTGGTGAATACGGCTATGAAACAGATGATATACGAGTGAAAGTTGTTGCAAATAGTCGAATATCTCTTGGTCCATAGTCATGAGTGAACCAAATTATTTCCAATTTCAACCGTTTAGTTCGTTTGTGAGTCCAACATTTTGGCATAAATTGGCCGAGTTAAAAATCGATGTAGATCGCTTGAACGATGCACGTAAATCAATTAATGCATTTTATACAAATTCCGACGTAACACACTGTTTACTCGAAACAGATGCTACGTCGTTCAATAGGTTTGTTTGCTTAGTTTTTTTACCAATCAAATTGATATCAAAGTGGCTAAAGAATTTGATTATTTGTTTTCAACAGTGAATTTGCATCACGTCCGAATATTTATCAGTGTCATGGGGCAATTGTCAACAAAAACAAAATTGAAGATTTCAAATCGTGTGATAAGCTTGCATTGATTGGCGACGAAGGTCGATTAATTTGGAATGATATTACAAGTGGCGCATGTTTGGAGAAGCCAAGTCTTTTGTCCAGATTCTTCATCTTCTCATTTGGCGTAAGTTTATTCAATCATCGTTGGCGTTCATCTTGTTTCTTCAATGCCAATAAGATTAATGCTCTTTCTCAATTCACAGGATTTAAAAGCATTCAATTATTATTACTACTTCGCTTATCCGTGTCCGTCGACTCCGATTTTTGAGAAAATCGATGAGCCCAAACCCATCACCAATGTGTTCAGTTCAGCATCTCTGCAGGCCTTGTCCAAACTATATTTCTCGTTGTCCAGTGAGGAGCGTTCATTTTTCATTGTCACACACAATGACGCCGATCAGTTCAATTATCTTAGACTCTCTGAGAAAATTAGCGCCGATAAAAAAGATGACAACTTCATCGATGCAAATTTGGATGAAATCTATTTTTGTTTCTCGGATCCGTGTCCAATGGCTGAATATGGCGGATGGCCACTCCGATTATTTCTACTTATGCTGACGCATTTATGGTGTGTATATTTTGACGCTTATGCGTGTGCGATCAAATTTTCTATCAATGCGGTAAATTGCGGTCAATTCTAGAACACAATATTATAAAAATGAAAAAAATTTGACCGCACACTACTGAATAACCGCATCTTCATTTGATTGGACGGCATATTTTTTTGTGTGTTCATTTCTTTATCGCGAAAGATATACAATAAAAAAAAAAAAATTATCATCTCATTTTAGTCCGAATTTAAGAGAAAAAACGATAAAAATACTTTCGTTACGCGTTAAGAAGTCGGTGTCGATCGAAATAAACAGTATGTTGTTTACAGTCAAATTGCCGGCAAATGACGTTGACATTGACAATGTTAAATGGATTGGCTGGGAGCCAAATGAACAAGGAAAATATTTACCAAGATGTGCGTCACTTGCATCTAGTATGGATCCACACAAGTAACGTCTAACTCATTTTCAATCCTATGATTAACTATGTATAATGGTATGGATTTGGGCTTTTCTATTTAGATTGGCAGAAAGCGGCGTTTACTTGAACCTCAAGCTGATGAAATGGCGCCTTTTGCCAACCCTTGATTTGAATCGAATTTCCAAAGTAAAATGTTTACTCTTTGGCGCTGGCACTCTCGGTTGCTCCGTGGCACGAAACTTGATGGTAAGTATCAATCCTTCACTGTGGTAAATTGTTCGTTGAGGCATGACATTGTCATAAAAGTACAAAAATTAGAATTCCGTCTCTTAACGGACCT
This sequence comes from Contarinia nasturtii, assembly GCF_009176525.2. Lineage (NCBI taxonomy): Eukaryota > Metazoa > Arthropoda > Insecta > Diptera > Cecidomyiidae > Contarinia > Contarinia nasturtii. Next base: position 2,098,915 of record NW_022199997.1, on the reverse strand, counting down.
ACGCAGTAGAAGAATATGAACATTGAATGAATGTGTTTTTCTTAATTCGTAGGCTTGGGGAATTCAGCATATTACATTTCTCGATAGTGGGCATGTTTCGTTTTCGAATCCCGTGCGACAGAGTCTATTCACGTATAAAGGTTGCGTTAACTTATTCATCAAAATTTGATACGTCGAAATTTTATAGCCTTCAATATTTTGTATGTATAGATGCCGAAGGCAAGAAGGAAAAGGCCAAAACAGCAGCGTTTCGTGTGAATGAAATTCATCCAGGCATAGTTGCAAAGGGTCATAATGTACATATACCGATGCCAGGCTACCCCATAGGTGAATCGCTTAAAAAACAAACAACTGAAGCACTGAAAACCATCGAAGAGCTCGTCGAAAGTCATGATGTTATCTTTATGTTGACTGATTCGCGCGAGAGCCGGTGGTTACCAACGATGTTGGCGGCAACACACGACAAGGTTTGTATTATAACTTTCTATATAGTTTTTATTTTCGGATAAATTATTATTTGTATAGTTTAATTCAATAAAATGTACATTCGTTTTTATTTAGATTGTCATAAATGCAGCATTGGGTTTTGATAGTTATTTGGTTATGCGGCATGGATGTAATCCATTGGAAAATGTTAACACAGCAGAACAATCGACTAGTTCAATTATCGATGGGCTTAAATGTATACCGGGGGATAAACTTGGTTGTTACTTTTGTAATGATATCACTGCTCCGGGTGATGTAAGTACTTTTATTTTAATTTATCTCCGTATTGGGATGTGAATAGATTTCGAATCCAGAACATTCTTTTGAATCCGTTTGCACATGATCGACCGACGTAACTTCCATATGCTCTTCCTCAGTGTTCAATTGTTTTGTTGTGATAACAAGTGCAAAATTGGTCGTTCCGCAGTTAAAAATATTTCCAGTTTTCTGTCAAATAGCAACAACAAATGATTGCTTTGAGTTGTACGTAATCCCCATTCCGTTCAACATGCAACTTGTTTAGTTAACATGCGTGATGTAGCGAGCTTGCTGAATGATTGAGTAGGTGTGCGTTGAATATAAAGTGTTTATCGGTGCTTACGACTTACGACAATATCACTTGTTATTCTGCTTTAAACATATTCTTCTTTCTAAATTTCTTTTTTTTTTTGGATTTTTTTACCAAATATGTATCTTTTTACGTTTTATTCTTTTCTTTATTTTCAAATAGTCAATGAAAGATCGTACACTTGACCAGCAATGTACCGTAACACGACCGGCTGTTTCAAATATTGCAGGCGGTTTAGCTGCTGAACTATTGATTTCAATGATTCAACATCCGCAAAGGTCAATGTGCCCGGCATACATTTCCATCAATAATCATGACGTTCATTTGCAAATGAAATCAATACCAGAAGGTTTACTAGGCATCATTCCGCATTCAATTCGTGGTTCACTCAGCAATTTCGAAAACATTCTTCCAGCCACCGAACGTTTTTCACAATGTGTTGCATGCTCAAAGGTATGTTTATGTTCATGTTTGCATATATTTAAAAGTGAGAACACCATAAGCATTGTGTCATACAAATGTGAATGAAACATTTTTCATTTGCGAAAAAAGTATAATTCACTAGGTAAATAATTTCTATATTGATTTCGGTGAGTTAGCTTGGTTCTCGTCGCTACTTTCACCGCGAGCCACCGAAACATACAATCGTAACTGCTATTCCATACCATGAATAACACTGTCGATTGAAACTTAGGAATTCTTCCTCGCAATTACCTCCGTCGCGGGGTATAAATTTTTTTTTGCCAAATAAGATTTTTAAATTTTTATAACAATTGTGATTTTTAGAAAATTATCGACGAATACCGTGCGAGAGGACATGAATTCCTATTCGAAGTTTTCGAATCGTCGAAATGTCTCGAAGAATTGTCCGGAATATCCGAGATACTTAACGCTCAACACGAAGAAGTATGAAGTTTTCTGTTGTTTTTTTTTTTATTCAAAGAAAAAATTCAATCTTTTTTCTTTTACTAATTGTGATTCGTTGTGATTCCTTTAGGTTTTGGAATTCGACGAAGGATCAGACTTTGATACGTCGGATTGAACCCAAGAGTCTACCAGGTCAACACAAATTATATAAATAAATGTTTTCCGATTTAACACAATCATTTTCAAAAAAAAAAAAAAATATTATCGAGAAACAGTCGCTTGTTGTTTTTAAATTTACTTGAGAGCTTATTTGCTCGGAAATAAAATAAGAAAACTCAGTGTCACAAAAATTATTGTCTTTTGAATAAAATCTGTGTTCTTTTTTATCTTTTCAAATTTCTGTTTTAATTTACTCATAAATTCAATGTAACAGCGAAACAAATGATTATATCATTAGAGATGATCCGATAAATAATGAATAAATGTTGGAGTAGTTCGAATTAACAAACTCCCCAAAATAAATTTTAAACAAATTTGATTATTCTTTTGAATTTTATTTACAAAAAAACTATATGTAGCTAATTATTCAAATGAAAGAAAAGTTATAAAATAAAAATCAATATTGATTCCAAATAGCTTCAATGTTTGTTCAATCCCATTCTTTTTCGGGTGTAACACTTTTGGCTTTGTGTTTTGGTGATTGAAACGCAGAGCTATCGACCGATTTTGATCTGGATTTTGATTGTTTCCGTGGTGGTGACGGAGACCGTTTGGCTGGTGGAGTACTTGTTATTTTTTCACGTTCGGATGATTTGGCATTGCGTGGTGGCGATGGTGTTCGCGTTGAATGTCGCTTTTTTCGTTCTAAATTCGATGACGATTTTTCTCTTTTGCCATCTTTTGAACGATGACGAGAACGTGACGACTGGCTTTGTTTTCGTGAACGTGAATGATGTGAACGACTAGACACAGAGGACGATGACGAGTGTGAACGTCTAAGTGTTGAAGCCAATTTTTTCGATTTAATATCTGCCTGTAATTTGGTATCGTACCGGCTGTGGCTGCTACGACTGCTGCTTCGATTTCTGCTACGACCTGTTAAGGTATACAAAAATTAAAATCAAATCACATCCGAATTGATTGACTGAAACTTACTCTTGCGACTGCGTCGGTTGCGTGATCGACTACGAGAACGTGATGAATAAGATCGACTTCGACTACGGCTACGGCTACGAGATTCCGATCTGAAAATACACCATTATAAAATATATTCTTTGATTTTCGTTCGAGGTTGTTTCGAATTTTACCTTCTGCGATGATCACGTCGCTTGTGATCATACCAATCATCATTTCGGCGATCTTCATGCCCATAATGATTTACACGACCACCTCTGTAGAGACGTCGGCCACCTCTCGATCTGGGAAAACGGCCACGATAGCCTCCTCTTGGTGCCAATTCGTAACTTTTCGAATACGGCATTGCTGCTGGAGGATAAATTGGTGGAAAAAATGGAGCTGGATATGGATACATGCCCAACCATTGTCCTGTTTCTGGATTGTACATAGGATATGCGCCCATGGCAGGCATCAATGGACCATGATTTTCATCTGAAAAACAACAAAAATGAGATTTTGTTTTTGACAGTACTATGTCTATGTGGTTATGATTTTCACCTTTATCGTCTTCTTCATGCGATGCGTCCGATTCATCGTTTTTCTTTCGTTTTTTCTTAGTTGCTGGGTCATCACTTAAAATACTGTCAGAGCTAATTGAATTAACACTCGGCGAACGTTCGTCAGAACCACGATTCAATATGATACCGGAGCGATACTTTTTCAAGCGACTTTTTTGCCGTTCAAGCTCTTGTTCTGATGCTGATTTAACTTTGCTTATCAATTTATTTCGCAAATCCAATGGATTTCGACGGAGCGATGATGATTTTTGTGAATTGTGCTTGTCTCTTGATCCGATTTCATCACGTTCTTTCTTAATCTTTGCTTTGAGCGTTACATTTTTTATCTGAAAAAAATGTGTTTACAAAAATGAAAATTAGGAAGTTGACTTTTATTTGTGCTTAAAGTTTTATTTTCATTACCTTGATACGATCAAAGAGTGCTTCCAACACACGTATGCTTTCCAATTTCCGTTGAGCAATCAACAATTTCTTCTCCTCGGATCGAATCTTCGAATTCAATTGATGTTGCTCTTGCTCTCGTATCTTTTTCAAATGTTTCTCTTTTCGCTTTTCTTCGCGTTGTCGCTGCTTTTCATATTCTTCTATTTTTTGTTGTTCCACTTTTTGCCTGTATAAACAAATTATCGCTATCTCTTGAAACGGTAACTTAAATCAATTGCTACAAAAACATTGAACTACAAATCAATCATTATTGGAGCTTCAATAATAATAACTAACACACTTGCACTCATGCATGTTAGTTACTATTGTCCGAAACTCAAAATGTCAAAATTAAAAAAAATGTAGAAAAAAAGCTCTTTCAAATTTAAACCTTTCTTTTTCCTTCCGTTTTTCTTCTTCTTCAGCCTTACGTCGTTCCTCTTCACGTTTTTCATTCTCTTTCATAATGAGTCGATCTCGAATCACTTGTCGTCGCTTGATACTCGTTTCACTTAGATGTTTGGTCGTATCGAAGTCAACAGCAATACTTATGGCTAGATTTTTATCGCCATCTTTTCGTAGTAATTTCATACCGCGTAACGCATCCATGGTTCGAACGAAACCAATGTATTCCGAAAATTGCACATATCTATAAAAAAATGACCAGTTTATTTCCCTGTCTTCTGCTTTACTCTTAAAACAATTTACCCCTCGAAATATAGCTCCTGGTCAAAGCTGAATGTTTTCATTCCAGTCATGTGAGATTTCATCTCTTTGCGATAAATATCGCAAATCGGTATGTCAACAACACGGACAGGGCCAAATTTTTCAAAAATTCGCTTAAAAATGCTTTCGCTTGGTTTGACATCGTCTTCATTTTCCATATGCCTATAAATTGATTTGATAAAATTGTTAGAGTCTATTTCCGTTTGCCGCATGATTTAAATCAATATTTACCGTGGACAGAACCAGCGAATGGGTAAGTTGGATATATGAATGGTGTCTGGGCGTTCACCGGGTTTCTTTTCATCCATGTTTCGTGCATCACGAAAATATGAATCCCAATCATGACGTTTTGGAAAATTATCTTTTGCTTCCGATGCTCGAATGCGAGCTGATTCTGAGAAACCATTTAACTTTATAGAATTCCCATCAAGCCGTTGTACAACTGCTTTCAAACGTTCTCGATCGTCCAGTTCGGCATCTAAACGCGTCAATTCTAATGTACTTTTAGTAACCTACGTAAGCCGATATGAAAACACAATTTATCAGTTCATTTCATTCACATACGAATCAAATCAAATGTTTCAAACTCACCTTCAGCACAGAGAATTTATCGGGTGAGATAGTGTTGCGTAGATTTTCCATGACATCCCAATTTGATATACTTTTGCCAGTGACCGTGGTTGGCAATTGCACTGATATAACCAGTTTTGCATGTGGCTTAAGATATAAGCTATGCGGTAGGTATAACGGGACGCAATCCGATACATTTTGCACCGTCTGTATGTTCATTGTTGTTTTTGTTGATTGTTGTTTTGTTTACATTGGATTATTATTTTGATTTGAATATGGTTCAATTCCAATATGAATTTATTGATTTTGTGTGTTTCAGTTGGTGGTATGTTTATAAAATTATTTCAATAGTAATTAATTTGAAAGAAATTTGCAATTAATAAATGGAATGAATGAAGACAAAAATGGTGTGTATGAAAATGAATGAAATAGATTACTTCCACATTGAAATTACAGTGTATTTCACATAAAATTAAAGACCCCTAAAATTCAATTTAAAAACCTAATGCCTCGTGGACGGCAAAATTTGAAAAAAAAAAATTAGAAATGTTTGGCAAATTAATTTTCCTACTAAAATCTAATGAAAATAAAAATGTCGTCTGTATAAAAAAAACCTGCGGTGGGCAAGCAACTATTGTTTGCAAACTATGTTCCGAGACATATGCAATGTAGGACAGTAGAGAAAAAATGATTTCTTTGTATGTAAAATACAGACTTCAATTGCAGTTTCTTATCCTAAACACGACGAATCACTCAAAAATCAAAATCATTACTGAACCACTCTGCAGAAAGAAAAGAAAAATAAATGTTGATTCCAACACTTTTATTGAAACCAATTGCAATATAATGAATTTTGGTATCAACTAATGGCGATGACAGTTCATTCGTTCTCTTGCTCAGCAATTCAGCTATTAAGCAATTCAGCAGGGATGCGTTCCAAGTGTCATAAAGCCGATTTTTTTTTCTATTTAATTCAAATCTTTTCTGTTTTATTTTTGAAAATAACTTTTTTTTATTCTAACACATAAGTAACATAAGGCTATTTTGTCTATTCATTGAAAAACAATTAATTTTAAAATTTCGGTAATCCGAAGAGTTCGGGTTGAAAATCTTCCAACGAATCCAATACGATGGTTGCTTCTTTTGTTTGTTCGGGAGTGACAAGCTTTTTATCGGGCACCATTACCTTAAATTCAAGAAAAATAAAACGAAATCCATTAGGGAAAATATTTTTTTTTTTTCGAAGACGAAAGCCAATCAATACCGTTTGCATTCCAGCAGATAGACCGGCTCGAACTCCATTTGGTGAATCTTCGAAGACTAAGCATTTGCTCGGATCGGGTTTGTCTTTGAAACGACTAGCAGCAACAAGAAAAATGTCTGGAGCTGGTTTTCCATGTTTTACTTCCGCGTCGGTTGAGCCCATAACTTTGTGCGCAAACAAATCAAATAACTCTGGATAATTTGACATTTTCACTTCGGCCATGTCCTTACCTGAGCTCAATAGTCATTAAATGTTAATACAATCATTATTATTTACTGTATTAATTTGCTACCTGAGCTCGTTGCCAAACATATTGGCACTTGAGATTGATGTAAATGTCGAATGAGACGTTCGGCACCTTTCATTAAATTCAAACTGGTGAACTCTTTTCGAACATAATCGCCTTGTATCTTCAGAAACTCTGCTATTGATATTGGCAACGATAAATCATTAATGACAATTTCAGCTGTTTTCTCTTCTTGCGTGCCCATCACCTTCATTCGCACATCCCAAGGATAGTCCTTTCCAAATGAACGACAGATTTCACGAACTGAATTCTCATAAATAAATTCCGTATCTAATAATAAACCATCCATATCGAACAGGCAATGGCTTACAGGCTTTACATTTGGTCGTGATGATAATTTTCGCAATGTAACACCAATTCCACTTGATTTACAGTTTGAGATTATCAATATCGAACGAACGGTACGAAACATTTTTAATAAAGTTTACGTCAACGATTTATGTAATAAATTAATAATTTTAAAATCGAAAAAAGGAAGTAGTGATCTATATCAGCTGTTTTAACACTTTTGTTATGCAATTTTCAGAAAATATAGGAAGACGTTTAGTCATATCACAGGATAAATGATGAAAATGTTCAACGCACTGATACTGAATGCTTTTGTTCTGATATAAACAAGTTTCATCTGTATCTGACAGCTTGAACGTCACATGTGACAAACACTTACAAATTCGAAAAAGAGTTCAGCAATTGAACTGTTGGTCTGACATCAAATTCAGCAATACGACTTTAAATTCAATGAAAAGCAACAATTTTTGGCAAACAAAACAAGGAAATTGTTTTACTTATGACCTTTATATAAATCTTTACATAATAAATATAAAATTGATTTGGGAATTTACAATTAGTCGGTGAATGCTGGTAGCCCGAATAATTCAGGTTGAAAATCTTCCAACGAATTTATAACGATAGTAGCTTCGGCTCGTTTTTCAATTGGAAGCGAGGCATCAGGAACCATAACCTGAATTATCAAATGAAAAACATATTCGTAGAATAAAGATTGAAATATCGAATTAGTAGCTTGAGCACTGTTACCGATTGCATATTGGCTGCTACAGCTGCCTTCACACCGTTTGGTGAATCCTCAAAAACTAGACATTTGGTGGGATCGGGCTTATCCTCAAAACGACTGGCAGCAATCAAGAAAATATCTGGTGCTGGTTTTCCCTTTTTTACTTCCGAATCACTTGAGCCGTAGACAAAGTGTGAAAACAATTTATACAAGTCAGGGTAACCGCTCCATTTAATTGCGCCCATCTCTTTGCATGCACTACTTGCCACACAAAATGGAATGTTATGCTTGTGCAAATGACGAATAAGTCTGTCAGCTCCTTTCATCATTTTCACCTTTTTGAATTCTTCTGCAACCAAATTTTCTAACTTGATCAAAAACTCTGGAACAGTCAGTGGCAGTGACAATTCTTTTATGGTTATTTCTGCTGTGTTGTATTCAGTTGTTCCCATTACTTTCATTCTTACATCAAATGGATACTCTTTTCCAAATGAACGACAGATTTCTCGAACCGAATCTTCATAAATTGGTTCAGTGTTGAACAGCAAACCATCCATGTCAAATACACCTGTAATTTATAATATTCTTATTGCATACAATAAATCGCCTTATCAAATAAATCCAATAAAATTTACAGTGTGTAACTGGTTTATATAATGACATCTTTTGTTTGTAAATAGCAGCGGTAATTGAACAACGGCACTGTACGCGGTCACTGATACAAAACAACTGATCGTCAAACACACGACAAATGGAAAAGTTTGTTGCTTAACTTTGAACAATAGTTTTCGTTGACGTCAATGCAATAACGGGAAAAAACACACAGTGAAAACGTGAACAGTATTGACGTCAGTGTGTCAAAGTGTTTAAGAGATTGTTTTATTTTTTCAAACAAAATCTGACAGTTTGTATATTATGTGTTTGTACAAACTTACCAAAGACAAATAACTGGAAGGAAAGGAAAATGATGATTTGATACAAATGAAATACAGTCGAATGTTTATTTTCAATTTTTCAATGTTTTTTATTGCTTTTTTTTTTCAAAAAAAAAAAAATTTCTGCAGAAAAAAAATTATACATTTTCTTCTTCATCATCATGTGTCTATCTGTCTCGTTCTCGCATTTTTATATGTTGTTATTTAATTCAAATATTATACATTAAAAACAAAGGAACTATATATGTCAGTCTTTTAATCGGGTTAAATAGAGAAAACATTATTATCATTAATCATCGCATCCGTGTAAAAAGCATAGTATTTTGTAATGTAATCATATAAATAATAACCAATATGATTCATTAATTAGTAATGAATAATTACTAGTACAAGATCGTCAATCGCAAAAAAAATAGAAGAAAAGAAAATAATAATAATAATAATGAAAAACAATAGGCAAAAGTTCACAAATCAAAAACGATTTGCTGTTCTGTTGTAAAAATCGGAATATTTCCAATATGTAGGTATGTGCATGAAAAATATAAATAGGCTATTTGTTTGTTCCGATTCCAATCAATGGAGTATTGATGTATATACAAATGTGTAACACATTATGAAATTGATTATCGGCTAACTAAATCTACTGTGTGTACGATTTTGCCATTGTCAAACTTGTACTAATATATATTGTATATCATCAAAACGAATACTCTGTAACAATTCAAATGCTTTCTCATATTATATTTTCTTTTCTTTAAAAAGTATGTTGTGGATTTATTGTTTTTTTTTTCTTTTTTGGCAATATAATGAATTAGCGCGATTCGTTTAAAGTTTCCTTTTGTCAATTGACAGAAAATAATTGTAAATACACGCTATTTTATTATTTGCCATATCGAAACTGTTAACTAACTATTTTATGATTAACATAGGCTGTAGAATTTTCATTTTACTAAATATTCGTCTATTTACTTTTTAGAGTGTGTTTGTGTGTGATTTTTTGTTTATTCGAATAACTTTTTGTAATTTCATAGTTTCGCTTTTGTATATAAATAAACTAATCTATTGAAAAAGAGTGTATTTGTGTGTGTGGGAGTGTTTTTATATAGAAATATGTGTGTGTATGTATAGAAGGGATGGAAAATATCCTTGCGTTGATGTATTTGAGAAGTTCCATTTTGAATTGTAAATATTCTATTTCAATTCATAATATTTTGTGGCGTGTTTTGTTGTTTCATTTTTTGCGTTGTGGAGAAATCGAATACAAAAAAAAACGAACACTATAAATAAACAAAAATTCATTCATAATGTTCTCATATAATATACATAGTTATTTTGTTTTCCTGTCTTTTTTTATACATTTCCTGTTTGCTCGTAGAAAAGCTATAATTTTACAACTATGTTAGCATGTTTATTCATTTAATTTTTCATTTAAATTAATCAGAATCTTCGAATTCTGAATATTATTTCAATATGCAAACAGTAATTATTCATTATTATTAAAGAGTCATAAAAAATTATTTTTAATTTATTATTATTGGGATTGATTTCATTTTTTTTTTTTCTCATTTTATCGTTCTTAATTTTGTAGAGGTACTTTTTACAAAACTGATACAAACTAGTACTTAACTGACTCTATGGTTGTTGTTTTTTTTAAACTTATTTCAAAACATTTTATTTTTCTCTTTCAATTTTCTTTAAGAACTTTTTGCATAACTTTTACCTTTTTTGTATGCGTTTGTTTCACTTTTACAATTTAATTTAATAATAATTTTTTTTTGCTGAGTTACAGCGCAACAATACAAAACCATAGAGAAATACACACATCTTTGATAAGTTCGTTGAACATTTTGTTTGTTTCTTTTTTTTTTTTTGCAAAAAACCATTTTCTGTTTATAACAGGTGTGCTTTTTCTGCATCAGGTGTTTTTTATTTCTTTATGCATTTTTTCCAATCTTTTTTTTTAATGAAATAGTAAATTTTATGTATTTTTCTGTCATTTTTTTATAATTTTTCTATAAAAAATATTTTTTATTCTTTTTTTTTTGGTTGAATATTCTTACTTAAAGTTTTCCATTCAATTTGTATGAAATTTTTAAGCATACATTTGATGAACATTTTGAACAATGAAAGCAATGATGGGATAAAATATAATTAGGCTTTGCTCGAGCAATTGGTTACTTTATTTATCTAAACTCATACCAAGAACAAAAATTGTCGATATTCGATGATGAGATTGAAATTTTTTTGTTTCGTTTACTATGGAATTAATTTGTGTTTGTATCTTAACGAATAGTTAAAAAAAAGAGAACGGATCTTAATCATTTTTTGTACACTAAAATCTATTTGTTTGTTTTTGTGGATTTTCGACTGTTTTGACTTTGTGAATTCGTTTGTGTGTATTTTTGTAGTTGTATCATGTGTCGTGGTGGGAAACGTTTTTGATGTTAGTATTTGCATTGCGTTTTTATGTGTATTTGTGTGCCTATTTGAGTGAGTTGTAAATGTTTTATTTACGCTGTATGTGATAATATCTGTTATCTGTCCGCCAATCCAATTCAATAATATTTGATTCGTGTGTTTCGAAAATGTATGTTTTTTTCTCTATGTTCTAATACAATGGCATTTCTTTTCTACTGAACACATTAGTTTTGGAAACCGATTCTCCTTCGTTATTTGTATGTATGTTTCTTTATTTTTGTCTCATTTCTCATCGTTTCTTAATAAAAAAAACTCTAATTACACTTAATCGCTACTGCATTCTGACTTTGTCACTATTAAAATGCCACATTTCTTAATTTCAATGCTGAATGTCTCTGTATTCAGTGTTGTTGTTCTTGTGTTCATTTCTATGCATTACAAAACTGTTAATCAAGTCAAATTAAACGAGCGGTGGGGTAGCATGTGATTAAATATTAATCAATAAAACTGTGCGCAGTTAGATTAGAGTCATAAGAAACTTCTTCGATTTTTTTGTTGGTTTGTTTTGTCATCAAACAAAATGAACATTTATAATAATTGCATACTTTGTTTGTTAAATAATAGAAATAAGAAAAGGTACGAATTAAATTTGCCTAAGAAGAGATTTGACTATAAAATATGAAATGGTTGATTGTTTTTCTATCTTTCTTTATAAAAAAATGTATCTATGGTTTGTTTGGTGTAATTGAAACAATGTGTCATGTAAGTGTTATTTTGTGGCGGAGGGGTTTAAAGCCGGCATTTGTCTTGACAAACATCAATTGTCAATTAAAACATTTTCGAATACACACGATAACCTGCTCTAAACTTACATTTATTTTGGACAAATGGCATTTTTTTCGTTTTTTTTTTTTTGGCTATCTTACATCATACTTAATCGATTTTATTCTTCACATTTTATATTTTCGCAGTGCAAACAATAACATCGAAACGATCCAAATGTAAATCTATTGACTCACTTTTCGTTGGTATATGTGTTTTGATTACTGCTGCTTCATTCATTGAAATTAAAATAGTATGGGATTTTTATGCCAATTCAATTAACGTTTCCAAGTGAAACGAAAATTGTTTCTTTTCTTGGATTTTAAGTTTTTGGTGGTTGGTCTTAAACGTTGATTCTAAATAAAACATAATTTGAGGCGAAACTAGAATCCAAAACTGCATATTTGTTTTAAAATTAATAAATTAAGTATTATTTAAAGAAAATCAGGGATTGTTCCTCTGAGGAGGAAAATGAGGAGGAGAGCGAGGAGGATCCACCTTCTCATCAAGTGAGGAGGAAAAGTTTTTTTTTGCTCAAAGGGCCATTTTTATCACTAAAATATCATTTTTAGCTAAAAACATTTTCCTCCTCACCATTCCTCCTCCTCAGAGGAACAATCCCTGAAGAAAATTAAAACAAATATCGAAATAAAAACAATGATTAAACTCAAGAGCAATGGCATCATATAGTGCCACGAAAAGTAACTTCGACTGCTTGAAATAAAAGTGAGAAATTAAATCGGTCTCTGAATAATTGAACATCGTTTCGTATAAATTCATAAATAAATGCATTTTTTTTTTGTTAATATCTATTTTTTGCTGGGAGAAGGAGTTGACGTAAAGTGAGTAGTTGTATTTAGTTCAAATCAATTTTGTTTATAATATTTTTTAATTGGAAATTTGACATAAACAAGCATATAAAAATGATGACATAGAGGGATAGTATGTTGATCTATTGATCGTTTTCATGAAAAATGTGATTTCATTCGTTTGAAAGTGTTTTTGATGTTTGGAAGCTTTGAAATACAAATTTTTTTGTAACTCATATAGATTGGTCAAGGTTTGAGTGCGTTTGAATGAAACCGATGGTTTACAACAATTATTATTATCTCTTATAACCTAAATGTTCATTTCATTTAAAAAATAGTTGCTATTTCTCCATCCATAAAAATGCTTTTCTCTGTTCTCAATTATTTATACAGTTACAAAAATCTTCTTCTTTTTTTTAATATGCGTTGTATCATTTTCGTCTTCTTGTTTTAACCTAAATATGCTTCAATATGGGCATTTCATAAATAGAACTAATTTTTTATTATCAAAGCAGCAAAAGCAAATTTGCAAAGAAGTGTATTCTTTTAGAACGCTCATTTTTTGCTCATTTCAATTTTTTACTGCTTCACTGTGCTATAGAACCTCATTTTTAAATAATTATTTCTACTTCGCTTCTTGCTTTATGCTGCTTATACATGTATGATGATAGTAATTTTTTTTCTTTTGATAATTAACAATGTCAAATAATTTTTATGACTTTTAGATTTAAATTTACACATAGATAATAGTATGGTTTTGGGTTGCGCTCTCAATGTTGCTAATAGTTTTGTTTTTCTTTTTGGGTAGAATTCACCGAATCATTTAAACAAAATTATTAATTTATATTTAAAAAAAAAAGTAAACAATATCGATTAACGTAAAAACGTAAAGCTAGTAGTTGATGAACGCATGGTTTTTAGCTGAGTGAATTTAATAATTTATAGGCTTTGGCATCACCAGTACCGCTACTACTAGTATTGCAATAATCATTTTTAGTTTTGTCACCTGTATTGTTGACATTTACACTGTCGCCGAACTTTATGCGTGCAAATTGATTGAAATTTGTTTTGATACCGTTGCGACCAAACAAATTCTGTGACGATGGCGGCGACGGCATTATGATGGCCGTTGATTCATTCTCGATTTGCGACTGTGATTCCGTATTATTGCAATGAGTGTGCGACGCAAGGTCATTTGCTGGATTGGTGGCGGGCGATTTTGATGGAAGTAATGTACTTAAAAATGAAAATGATGGTTGATGTGATGCTTTTGACAGCAATGGCATTTTCAGTAGATGTGACGAATTTTTTGGAACTGCTTTACTTATATCTGGTATTGTACTGCTATTTTCGGCTCTAAAGTCGTCAAGAGAAATGAAATAAAGAAAGAAAACAACGCATATTTTTTGTTGTACATTTTTTTGATGGTGGGACCATTGGCCCGATTTTAAATTGTTTCTATAATTTAAGAGAGTTCAATCCAAGAGAGTCAAATTCATTTTACTTCCACTAGCGGACATTTTTAACTGCGATTTGATTCGCATTGATTTTCGAACGGAAGACTATTCATGAGCGATTCTCTCTTGCATTCAATATAAACACTAATGTTAATAAAATGCCAAGGTTTATAAAAACCAACCAAATCTAAATCGAACAACGAATTAATAGCATTTCCATAATGTTCATCGACACACCGATCTGATTAAAAAAAATTGCTTTGAAACAACAAACAACATTTAAACGATTCATTTGTTCGTATTCGTTTATGATTTGGTATATTTTTCCTGTGCATTGAGTAAATGTTATTAGCCAAACAATATACTCCAAATGGTTTTCCAAAAAAATTTGTCATTATAAACGTATACGTAGGTGTACCATGCAATCAAGTTTTTGTCGTTATTTTTTCCAACAAACACTTGAATCGAGCTCAACGTTAAATACGCTTTTCCGGTCATATTATCGTTTGGAATTTTCGTTTGCAAAATTTGCTTTATTCGATCTTTTTTTCGATTCGAAACAAAATTTCAATTTTCTTTTAAAGAATAAATTTTGAATGTTTGCCTAATTTCATTTATTTACCTATTCGGGTCGTCTCACCGCGAGTTCGAAGGAACGCTGGCACTAGCTGATGCACGGCTGATATTACGGTTTTCCATAAGAAAACTATTTGGATCTGCATCATCGTCATCATCAACACCAACGCTGAAATTCTCCTCTTCAGCACGCAATGGTGTTCGAACGTCGACCACCTCCAAAAGTTGATCTGAAAGAAGAAAGAAAAAACATTGAAATTCAGAAAAATTGAATTGAAATGAATGTGCGTCTCACACAGACGTTGCACTTACGTTGTGGTAGCTGAAGCAATTCCTGACCAGATGATGAGCCATAGAATGAAACATTTAGGAAATTTGGCTTTGCTTCATCTAATAACATTGTAATTATTTGTATAAATGTTGGTCGGGCAGACGGTCGGTGCTGCCAACATCGGCACATCAACGAGTATAGTCGTTCGGGGCAATTTTCTGGTCGCTCCATAACACCACCGTCGATAACATACCGTAATACTTGGTCATTTGATAAACCCTTAACGAGAAAAAAAAATGAAAATTTTAGATATATAAAATCCAAAAAAATGATCACAGTATTTGTTGTACATACTTGATATGGTTGTGAGGCTAATGTAGCCATTTCCCATAGTACAATACCAAAGCTGAATACATCGCTTGAACTTGAGAATACACCATCTTTTAAACTTTCTGGTGCCTGTTGAACGAATAATTGAACGTTAACAATATGAATGTTTAAAAATCAGTAATTTTGTGCAATGTATTTGATCCAAACAAAACTATTACCATCCATCGAACTGGAAGCAGCCCTTTGGTACCTTTTCGATAATAGTCTGTCTCGTAAATATCACGAGTCATACCAAAATCACCGATTTTCACCGTATAATCTTCGGCAACCATGCAATTTCGGGCGGCTAAATCTCGATGCACAAACTTTTTAGCAGACAAATAGGCCATGCCGTCAGCAATTTCGATGGCCATTTGTAAGATTTGCCGTAACGTTGGCGGTTGACCTTCATTTCCAGACTCCGGTAATCCGGACGAATCCGGCCGATGCGATCGTAGGAAACCTTTCAAATCACCATTAACCATCAATTCCATAATGACCAAAACCGGTTGACCACGCGATACAACACCCAACAATCGAACAACGTGATGTGTATCGAATGCTTTCATAACACCGGCCTCTTTCAGGAAATTGATGCGCTCACGATCGGTTGCATTTTCATTGACCGTTTTGATGGCACAACGTACACGCTCACCATTTCCTTGCGAACTTACTAGAACACCTTCATATACCATGCCAAATGAGCCTTGGCCCAATTCTTTCATTTGAATAATCTTATCACGTGGAATTTCCCATTCGTCTGGCGTGTATTGCATACTAACATACTCTGGATTCACTGACGCAATGATTTTAATACCTGAATCAGGCGGACCGTATCTGCGTCGATAAAACCAAGCCAATGCAACGATGCCACTCACAACAAGTAAAATCAACACCAAAATGAGAGCAATCATTCCTGGGGATAGGGCTGGCTCATCTACTTTGGCGTAAACGGGATGCGACCAACGGCCACTCGAACCGGCCAATGAATTTGCCAGAACAGTAAAGCTATAGTTGCCGTTTGCCAAGTCCGGTATTGTGTGCGATTTTGATTGATTATGATATAAGTTTTGCGGTATGCAATAGTCTACCGGTTTTCCATGCTCAATATCCATCCGTTGATATCGAATGTTATAGCTAACAATAATTCCATTTGGATTTTTTGGTTCATCCCATGACAAACGCACTCCGGTGCTATGATTTGATGCGGGCAACTTTTCAACACGTAAATTTGTAATATCATCGGCATCTTCAATTTTTCCGGTACGTTGATAAGCAATCATATCAGTGCCTGTAAAAATGTACATGCATGTAAATAACATTAAATTCATTTAGCTCATCGAATAAAATCATTACCGCAAGTGTCACCCTCTCCTTCGCGACACGCTTTCACCGTTATCGAATAGTACGAGTAATGTTTGAGTTTG
Organism: Contarinia nasturtii; assembly: GCF_009176525.2. Classification (NCBI taxonomy): domain Eukaryota; kingdom Metazoa; phylum Arthropoda; class Insecta; order Diptera; family Cecidomyiidae; genus Contarinia; species Contarinia nasturtii. The sequence continues at coordinate 2,081,914 of NW_022199997.1, read as the reverse complement.
TCCAGAGTCAATGAGAAAACCGATGCATTCACTTCTCTGTAGACATATATGTAATAGGTGCCGGTTGGATCCATTTTATCATTTGTTTCATCATTATTTGTTTTCGGATCCGCTGGATTTTTCGTATCCGGTGGAAAAATATTGCTATTAACCGGCGTTGAGTTCGTTGAACGTCTGTGTCGCCAACGAGTTTTGGATAAAGTTATAAGCTCATTTTCAATTGGATAACTTTGTCCAGATAGATCACGACGTTGTCGTATACTCTCTTGTCTAAAGGAGAAAAAAAAATCATGTCGTTAATTAATCTGGTCTAAATAATCAAATTTCTTTTGATAAACTCACCGAACATAGACAGTGTTGTGTAGTTCATCTTCAAATTGATTCAGTTGTTCGGTGTTTTCTTCAGCGTTCGAGAAATTGATGCGATCAGTTTTGCCTTCAGTGGCCTCACAACTACAACCCGACTCTGATATCGAATCTATATCTTTGGGTGGTTTATTTATTACTTCATTCGGCTTGGGAATTGGTATAGGGGCTTGATCGGGTCCCAGCGCTATAGCAGTTCGAAAAGAAAAATATGCATTTAGTTACATTTCACCAGAATGTCACTCAATATTTCGGTGATAAGATGTTTCTCTGTTACATACGTTCGTCACAGTAATTTCGATACTCTAAAAGTTGTGGATTATCTGGATTCATGGTGCATTTTATGATGTATTTTGTTAAATTGCCATTTGCATGTACTGGTGGGGCCCATTTGATCGAAATTTCAGAGCTACCATTTGCTGAGACAGCCAGTTTTGTAATAGCGTCTGGTTTATATGGTGCGGTTCGGAAGTATTGGATTGGCGACAGACCACCTTTTTGTTCGCTTGCAACTGTATACGTTCGAATGAAGTACGCATATTGTGTGAACGGCTTTAAATTTGGCGCAAGAATTGTAATTGGTGTTGAATTGCGATTACTATCAATAATATCATCTATTTGCCAACTGTCACCGCCGCAAGCATCACGTCCATCATACATAGTGACCTAAATAATTTAAGCAAATAAAAAATAAAACGATATTAGAAAGTCGAAATCATTTGGGATTGAGTAAATGTGTCTTACATTTTTGTATGGAGCTGGCATATAGTGCAGCAAATATCCAAGCAATTGTCGTTCATCATCATACGGGAGTGGTGTTAGTTCCATAACAACAGCACTATAGCTGATTGTTGTAATGCGAACATTCAATTCGGTGACATTACAAGCCGTTTTATCTCCATTTGAATTTGCGGCAACTTCATCGATTGGCAATATGGATACATTTCGTAATTCGGTGACATTGTCCTTAAACTCTTGGATAATGTTCATGCATAGTTTCGGATTGAAGTGGAAAAACATGCGTCCGCGTTCGACGGTAACATTTTGTGTGAAAAGTGCTTGAAGATTTTGATTTTCCAGTACTTTTAAGCCATATTTTAATTTACCGGTGATGTCGCCTTTGATAATTCTCAATTTTTTAAAAAATCCCAATGACAATATCGGATAAGAACGAACTATTGACAAAGGACCTTCAATCACTTCAATATCGGACAAAAATGTCTCCAATTCACGCACAACATTATCTAAAAAAAAAAAAATGAAAAGAGAAATTATAACATGCGAACATGCTCAAATGTTTGTACATGACACTTACGTCCGCCCGGATTTCGAATGCTCAGTGTAAATGGGCCGTTGATATGTGTGCAACCTTTGTACCGTTGTGCACTTGATATGCTTTCGATATTTGCTGGTGGACACTCTTTTTTACAGCTTCCAACGCATTGGGTGCATACTCGCTGTCCAGATAGACCATCGGGGTAAAAATTGCTTGGGCAATCGATTCGGCATATACCGTCATGTGGAATGTAGGGCAAGTCTAACAGATTGAAATCGTACTTTAAAAACACTGGCTTTTTAATGGCACGACATTCAGGTGCGGTCACACAACGCCGGGACTCGTGAGCATACATAGTGGCCGGACATTTTTCAACGCATTGACGACCCGATTTATCGACAATGCTTAGATAGCGACATGATAAACAGACGTTCACATCATCGTCTGAACAACCAAGACATGAATCATTACAACACTCTCCTTTTGCATTGCAAGTTGAATTTCCACATTTTGGATCACAAACTGAAATTAGAGATTGACAATACAATAAAACCGATTGAAAACAGAAAAAAAAACATTTTTTTTTACTTACAAGTCTGACACTCTTGACGACTCCAGCACAGTTTCTTTCCATTTGGTCCATCCGGGCAGACAAGCTCCGAATTGGTTTTCGATGGATCGCTAATAGTTTTATCGTTTTTATCAGTTTTACCAGGACATGTTGCGCATTCGTTTGTTGCTTTGTTATTTAAGAAGATATTTGATTTCCCTTCCAATGTTATCAACGACCAATCAACGGTTTCGACAAAACAAAGTACCGGATTCTTTGCAATTCGAACGTTACCCCGTGAAATTTTGACCAGAGATTTTAAACCAATTTCCTGTAATTCATTACAAAATTCTCGATTTAATCGATGAACCGAATGAAAAGTAAGAATATTGAATTGCCAATGAATTTTACCTGTAGATGCATCATTTCAAAGATGATGAATGCAGAATCATGTAATAATGTATTGCCACGGATAATACGTAGGTTTGGAAATAATTGGCTCAGTGATGTCAAACCATTAACACGATACAGTAATAAGAATTCGGTGATTTCAGTTAATTCCGGAAATGTGAGACCTTCATAATCGGTTTCGTTGTACTTATCGATAAGTGTGATCATCAGAAAGCCTTCAATAACACGACAGTTTTTCAATTGGTTGAAATTTCTCACCGAGTTTCGAATGTCTTTGCTGCTGCATACTATATTAAAGAAAAATTGAAACATTAATTTATTTGTTAATTTAAAAAAAAATCGTTGAAATATATGTGACTGTAACCAATTGAAAAATTATTCAATGAATCAGCGAATACTAAAAAATGGAATTTCATTCATGTTTTCGATTGTGATGTGTTTGTTACACAACATGAGCGTATGCATTTTAATGAAAATCGAAAATCATACCAAATTAGATGCGATCAAAAGTCGAGACAAGAGAGAAAGAAAGAGAGAATTAGAACTTAGAAGAAGAAAAAAAATCATTAGACATGACAGAAACGAGTCGTGTTAATGCATGTAATAGATATATATATATATATATTCATTGACGGGCATGGGTAACAAGCACCCGTGCGTACTCATACACCAAACATAATTTTCAAATCAAAGCACGTGGGCTGTGTGCGCTTAGCTTATGTGAATTCATTTTAATTGATTGGTTTTATGAGCAGAATTTCGATTAGATTGAACAATAAAGCTTGCGGCATTATGTGATTGACATAAAAAAATCATCAGCTAAAAATAGTCAATAAATCGACACAGAGTCAGATGGATTATTCACAATTTATATAGGCGTTGAATTAGTGGTGTTCAACAAATGTTCGGCATTCTCATAGATGTTTGACTTTGTACTCACCAGAGAATGTTGGCAGTGCGACATACACACATTTTTTTGACACATTCTATTTGGACTTTGTCAATTGCAGTTTGTACTTAAAATGATAACTTTTCAACCTTTTTAACGTCAAGACGGCTACAAAATTTTGATGTTTTTCGAAACATTCCAATAAAACCACAGCCATTATATTACAAAAAATAAATACGATGGAGCTCTAACTAATTGCATCTACTTTAAAATTATGGGTTTTGTGTGTGTTTCGTGTGTATAAGGAAATTGATTGTAATGTCATCGGCACTAATGCATTATGTCGATATTAATTTTATAGAAACAACTTAAACCCGCAGAACGTAGACAACATTCAAACACATGTAATTAAACTTTTCCAACATGAAATGAATTTTAGAACCGACTATATTCAACGTAAAATTGACGTCCATTTCGATGACGTAAATGCATTCAACTTGGGTATATTATTTATGGGTGAATCGATGGAAATGTGTCGCCAGCGCTTATTGATCGATCGAATGAAAGAAATAAAAAAAAAATATATCCAACAACAATATTTTCCTAGGTAGGTAGTGCATTTTGATTTGATTTGATTGAACTTCGTGCGATATATTGTTCTCATGGCCAATGGAATATGGCTTATTTCATATTCTCTCATTAACATCATTTAATCGATAGTAATGTAAAATAAAATTTCAATAATTGAATCATCACTTTATATCAATAATAGTGTCTACATTGATTCGAACTGAATTCCAAATCAAATGTTATTGTTATTGCTCGGGTTATCTGACCTTATGCCAATTATAAATTCAGTCTTTGTTTGTCTTCAGTGCATTGCTTTTGCTAAATTGAATTAGATTTAATTTAAGAAAATCAAATTTTATTTGCCACTTTTGAAGGGAGCGTGCTGTGTGTAGGCTGTAGGTGCTGATCGTAAAAAATGAGACAAACATAAAACAAAACGTCAAATCATATACGAACCGAACAGACTTCAACGAAATAGCCATAGCCATAAGATTGATTTATTTACAAGTCTAAATCAATTTGTCTTTGGCGACAAACATCGTTGAAAAGCGCAACGATCAAAGTGTCAACAAGGTTTTGCCGTACATATTTCGTATTTCACAAATTAAATGAGAGATGTGATTTTGAATGGCATCATGATCGCATATTTTATAAAAATGCATAACTAATAATCTTCACTGTCACTCCTCATTCAATTTGAGCGTGAATTTGTTTGATTCTGATCAATAGTAAAAAAAATCGTCAACAAACGTACCGAACGAAACATTAAAAACAGCAATGAAAAAAAAACTTCTTTCTTTCCCATCTGATGTTTTTCTACGTACACGATCGATTTGGGTCGGCATTTCTCTTCATTCGTTTTCTTAATAATGCTTTAACTTTTCGTTGACACGCAACAATATTTCACTCTGGTTCGCTTCGATTGATAAATTTATGCGGAAAATGGGATAGAAGTATATATATATATAATTTTCAAGAGATAATTTGAAACACGCGCTTTTGTCTGTATGTGCATAGATTCATCGCGTCTGCAGTCTTTTACACGCTGAATTACGACGGCATATGTATGAAGTGTAATCTGTGTGTGTGTGCGAGAAGATTTCCGATTAAAAATAGAAATAATGAACGAAAATAACATTTGGAGAGAGAACAACAACAAGAACGCTTCTATTTAAAAACCAAGAACAAAAATAGCAGCCAAAAAAATTTAGGTAATAAAAACATGGTCTGGTTGGAGTATTTTTTTTTCTCTTTGTGTTAATGTCGCTTTCTCTGGCTACATTGTCGTCTATAAGCGTTTAAATTCATTTCAGATATTCTAGCTAAATACAATTTTCCACTCTTTTTTTTCGTTCGCTTGCATTTCAGTTTTTATTTTGTAGTCGCTTTACGGTCTGCTTCCGAATCACTATTCTGATATTGTTTACATTACGAATCAGAAACGTGTTTTATCGCCGACAAATCTTAGACATTCTTTTTTCGGCCTTGCGGAAAATAACTAGCATTTTCAATTTTCCACTACTATTAATTCTTGTTTTCATACGCCAAACAACACATTCGTCGGTCTGTGGTGGTAGTAAATTGCTTTACTTGAAATAAAAAAAGTCAAAGATCAACACTATCTATTGCTACGCAAAATTTAACAGCAAGAAAATTCATGCTATCATACTATGTAAACTGAGCGCACAATAGCTCTTAAACCTCGTAGCTACTGTATAAACGAGGACATTGTTATCCGCTAGACTCGGCCCACGGTCTGAATCACGGCATCTAAATTTAATGATATGCATCATTCTCTTTTCTCTCTCTCTCTTCCTATCTCTTCCTCTATCAATGTGATTACAGTCCTTTTTTTGTTGCATTCGACTCCGCACAAAAACTGCAAACGAACGGAAAAGATAAAACCCATAAGAAGAAAAGAACCATGAAAAACGGGTCGCAGCTGGAACATATTTTCATTCCATTCGGTTTAATTGCTGCGAGAAAATTTCAAGTCATTGACATGCCAAACGGTCAAATTTTCTCACTTTCTTTCGTAATCTATGACGAAATGTTCAGTGAAAAATTCTTGAATTTTAAAACAAACAATAAATAAGCACCACGTGAAACCCATTCAAGAGATACAGGCAAACTATCGAATCTCGTTGAAATAACGTATCACGAAGATGTGATTAATTGTGAACCGGATCAGAGAAGAAAAAAAACGTAACCCCAAACATTTTCTCCTCCGTTTAACATACTACAAATAAAATGTGTTTTTGTGTGTGCATATCTCTCGCTCTTTTTTTTTGTTTTTGTTTTGTTTTGTTGGGGATTTAAACGTTTGAGTTAAATTATTTTTGGACGGAAAAGCGTTTTCATATATAAATACAACTTTCGTTGTTGTTTCTTTTTTGTTTCAATTTGATTTGATTGAGCAATTTCTCGGTTCGTGATGCCATATTCATTTCCGGTACGTAGATTTGGTGAGCATTACGATCGATGAAAATTTGCAAATCGTAAAAGCAGAAAAAGAATTTTAGAGAAAGAAAAAACTTGTGTGGATACAACCTATTATCAAATTGCAAAAAAACCATAGATCAGAATTGATTGGTTGATAAGTAAGGTGATAAAATTGACAATATCATGTTTAAGTGGTGATATTTTTCCCGTTCCATCGGCCATCTCAAGAGACATAATCATTTCTGCAGAGTTTTGTTTGGCTAGACGACTAGATGGGTCAGGCGGTACTGTGATACAGGCTCCTTTGACCTTTTCAATTGTATCGAAACTCAATCAATGTGACACGTTTTATGCTATAGTTTGTAGCTATTTCCGGAGTTTAAGGCGTGCTAATGTCACTTTCTGTCTGCTGCTTGTCATTCAATCACGGATCAAACACAACTTTCTATGTCATTTGAAAAGCAGAACGAAACACACAAAAAATCAAATTCCAATAGATTCCACAATTGAAATGTCTAAATATAGAGTTGCGCCTGACACAAATGGTAATTTATTTGTATTGGTTTTTTTTTATCATCATCATCTTAAAGTCATCATTTCCATCGCATTTGGAAATAAATGTTTTTTAAATACTTGATGTTGGAATAAATCGCCAAACAAAATGGTTGAAATTGAATTCGGGCGCGCCATTTGAAATTCAAGAGGAGAAAAATAACGACACAGAGAGCGTAAAAAAGAGAGAGAGAGAAGTTCTCTCAGAGAACACAGAACTGGTGTATGTGTTTATAAAAAAAAATGTTAAACGTTTGCGGTCGAGTCAAAGCCACAGATTCTAATCGATAATGTGATTGTTGAGTGAATACTTCAAGTGACAAGTTATGCGATAAAAACAAATGTGAAAAACAAAACCAGGCCGACCAAAGCGTAACATGTGTAAATAAAAAAAGATATAGATAATATAGGCGACATGTATTGACTATTGACAAACCGTCACTCCAATTAGCAGCGATCAATGGTTGTTTTTTTTCTTTCACTTGAGCTATGTAACGAACAAAAAAATAATGTCGAACACACCGAACCATACATTTATATTTATCAAGTGTATGCATGTGTGCTGTGAGTACAAATATTTGAAAAATTTCAAATATTTTGGCGCTTGTCACATCGTTTCTATTTTTTTTTTTTTTTTTGTAGTCGTTGATCTATTGACTTTTTTATTTGTTTCGCTTTTTGAATTGTTTCTCCCTTCTGCACCGCTATTGAAAATTTTCTCCGTTTATTTGTTTATTGTTGTTGTTGTTGTTTTTTTTTCTATCTTTGGTCATAAAACTATTCATCGCTTTTCTCCGAATCGAAATTAAATGCTTACAACACTTTAAATGATTTGGAATATTTTCTGTTTGTAGATTCAATGAGATGAACTGTACATATGAATAGATAATAGTTTTTTCTTCAGAAAGCCAGTGATGAGCGGGCACAAATAGTAAATATTTTGATATAATCTTGTTCTTTGATAAAAAAAAAACTAAACGAGCACATCATATAAGCACATCGTTTCTTTTTTTAATCGCAGCTTTGATATTTGCTTAATATAACTCGATTATTTGACTCGTTTTCCTTTCCAAACGGGCTAATTTATATTTCATTTTGAATGAGAAAAATGTGCTAATGTTTGTAAGAGATGGAGAGAAAGATATCCAATTTTCAACGTTGGCACGAGATTGATGCATTCAAATCGAACTTAAAATATGCCAGTGATGGATATCAAACCTCAAAATTCCACCAAAGACAGAGCGACACAAAAGAAAGAGAGAGAGAGAGAGAGAGAGAGAGCGAGAGAGAGAGAGAGGGAAAGAGATCAATACTGGACCAAGAGATAACAAGATGAAAAAATTAGTCTTCAGGTGCTCAAATAAACGTAAAATATCGATGAAAATCAAATAGGCCCTTCGAAGTAATTCTCATTTGCTGGATCTGTATGGAATTTGCTTATTTTGCATATCATCCGAAATCAATCGATTGAGATTGTTCAATGCTTTATTTCATCGATTGACTGCGAGAGAATGAATGAGATAAAAATAGTCGCAACTTTGATATTAATTAATTTCTGAACGAAACTTGTTTTCCAAAATACTTGTTTCTGCTTAACAAGCTTTTAAATACTAGCATACATAACTGTATGACGAATAGTTTGGATCGTACGAAAGGCACATCGAATTATACATTTGCAAATTAAAATTGGCTTGTTCAAGCTAATTTCTCAGAAGCTTTACTGAATCGATCGAATTGCCTGAAATAATATAAACTTCAAATTCATCGATTCTCCGAAATAACGATGAATAATCAATACAAAAGGCATCGAATTTGGAATTTGCTCATATCAACATGGTGCTCATGGTGACATTTACAGCGGATACATGCATATATATTTCTGGCAAAAGAAATCAAATCCTGAAGAAGCACACAAAATAATTGTGGTGGATTCTGGCCCAGAAATTCTGGCAAATTGGAATTACGTCATACACATCTATGACGATAATTCATCTCTTAAATTAATAGCACAATACACTGTGACAATGATAGCCAAGTATGATAGATAAATACAAATATTTCATTGTTCATTATTGCATGCGCCTGAAAAATCGATTAAAATAGCTCGAACATGAGCATTTCAACACTGCATCATATCATCAGCCAGTCTGTAAAATGACAATATTTTTTTTTCACACAAAAATCTACAATGTTACGCTTACGCGTGATGATTAATCTCTTACTCAATCGGTTTCAATGAATTCTGGTTGATAAGTTCTCTCTTTAATTTGGTTCACACGTACAAAATATATACGCATACAAAGCTATCATTCATATATTGTTTACTTTCTTCGTTTTTCCAGAATTTTATCAGAAACGAACCGAATTCCAAAATAACAATGACAACAACAACAAGCTCGCGCCTGGAAAATATGAATGAATATGGTTTTTTTTTATCTCGTTCCCACTGTGCAGTGTGGCGGAACCTCGTTTTACTCATCATGTGAACGCTGAATGCTTTACAAATACTATATATATGAATGGATGAATGAATGGGAGAAAGAGTGAGAGTACCAAAAGGCCTACCGAATGTGAATGGTACAACATATCACACCATACACACCATACTCCAAAATAATATCGAACCACACACATTCAGTTGCGAGAGAGCTATGCGAGCATGTGTTTTCGATGATGATTTCGTCATCGGATTGACGATGTTGTTTTCGCACTAACATCTCACACACTCTTTTTATTGATGTGCGCCTCTGCCTACGGTGTATGTGTGCGTACATTTATGCTTTTTGTCATGATCTTTATGTTGATTTGTACTTTATATTTGAACTGTTTAAACGCCTTACTGTGGCCCAATTCTTCTATGTTTAATTTGAAATTACTCTCGTTTCTTTTTATTCATTTATTTCGAACGAAACACACATCAAATTTTATTCGGGATCATAAATTATATTCCAAATGCATTTGAATTGGTTTAATCGTTTGTCACAATATATGTCAAATCTATGACACAATGATATAAATTATATTTCGAATATGTGTGTTTTTTTTTGTCATGTTACTACTACTATTTTTTTGTGGTGGCAATAAAGTGTTTTTTTGTCGAAATTTGTGGTTTCATTGATGTTGGATTTGTTTACTCAACGATTGCTAATGAAACCAATGATCGTCGTAACTGTTTGAACGGAAATGCTGATATGAATTGTTTGCGTGTATATGAAACTACTAGTAGATGATAGACACCACAAATCACGATAAATGAACGGAGATAGAGAGCAAAAAAAAAATTCGAGTAAAAATCAAATCAAATTTTATAAATGGGACGAAATTAAACGTATCACAGAAAAAGCAAAAACATCAACAAAAAAAAACAGAGCAAAAAAGGGCTGAACGAGATTAAATCGAAGCACATACTTTCAAATTGCATACAACGTTCAAAGTTTAACGCATTCTAATTTACGATTCAAATTCATCAAAGTTTGCTGCTAACATCAAGACTTAGACACTGTTTTTTTTTAGTTTTCGATGAAATTTGCATATATATTGCTCGTTTAAATATCACGGCAAAAACAGGAAAACGTATTGCCTGTTTATGTCTTATTAACGTTACATCGTAAAATGTATGGCGAATATGGTCGACCCGTGTAAAAGCATAGCGCACAGGAAGTAATTACGTGATCAACTTGGTACGTCTTAGAAATACAAAATTAGAAACAAATATGAATCATATCGCCGTCATCTATCGCGTCGCATTTGTCGCATTCGGTTGCCACAGCAATCAAATAGGAATGAGCTTGCTTTTTCCATTTCTTCATCTAACATCGATGAATTCAAACACTATACACTGCAATCCAATGGAATGTTATATACTACTTTCAATTCGATGGAAATTTCTCTCTCTCTCTCTTTCCTTCTTTCTTACTCTCTTTGCATAGTGTTTAGTCATTGTTCGATGATTTTTCTGAATAAATATTGAATTGAATGCGGAAAATGTGAGTGAGAAAAACAAACAACCGATTAAAATAATAATGCTAACACAGAACCACAACAAAATAATGAAATGAAGCAATTGCTAATATATACAAAATATATACTTATTGACTTAACGATCGATAAACACATAAACATTTATTATTTATTAGAATAATTGGCCCGTTGGTTGAATTGAATATGTTCAGATTTCATTGGATGGCCGATCATTTTTATTCGTTTGAACGACGTTAAATTAAATTGATTTAATGCCATTTGGTAACGATGGAAAGAATGAAACGAACGGGAGCTGTGCTACCACACACACTTACAAAATATGTGTCACATTTTCAATGTTGTGAAAAATAAATATCTGAAAATATGGATCGGAATGCAATCATTCTGGAAATTCGAATTTCATTTTTTTTTTTTTTCGGTGTTATTGTTTGAATGACATTCGAAACCATATAAATGTGAAATATAGGCGAATATATACGGTCAATTGAAATGAAAAATGATACCATTCATGCGGTTAGCATTTGTTCGAAATATTTCCAAAAAAGAATTTATGTCATTGAATGTGTAATAGGTGCTCTCGCACCTGTTTATATACGCGTGATGTGAAGCCTCCTACTCATGCCCACCAATACGAAATTGTTGACAATCGAACATATATTCGTATACATTACGCTTGCGACGCAGATGACAGACACGAAAGTCGATAAAGGAATGCAATTTATTAACATAAACACTGTTCTTTAATAGGGATGACACCATCGATTAAACGCTGATCAATTTCAGATTTTAAATTGGAAATGAAAGGGAAAAATTGAAAAAAAAAAAACAACAACAACTAGAATAAAAAAAGAAGAAGAAGAAATACAGAACGGAAACAGTAATGTGTGATGTGCATCAGGTCTTGTATGTGTACATCGAAAAGGTGACGATGTCTTGGGCATTCATTCACAACCATTTAAACATGAAATAACAATACAAATAGTTACCAAGCAATGACAGTTTTCAACAATAATAAAAAAGAAGATATAAAAGGGAATAAAATGTGACAAGTTTCATGTAAGCTTATGCGAAAGGAAAACTTTATTTATGACACCGTCTGTCTATTTCATTTCATATCTGAGTAGATTTCAATCGAATGAGAAAAGAAAAACGACGACAGAGATCTACAACCTGCCATGCATCCACTTGGAATTTGACATAAATTTGTTTTTTTTTTTCAGCTTGTATTTATTTTTCATTTCAATCTATTGTTTTTAGCATATTCACACTACGATGGGCGGCATATACATATCATTGGATGCATTCTTTTGATGTGATAAGAAGCGAAAAACTCATAAATCAGAAAAATGCCGGCGCTACGAAAGCCTAAAAGTGCTGAAAAACGAAACCCATTCGTTTGTTCACTCGGTTTTTTTATTGCTTTATGGTACGTGCGTTATTTTTTTTCTTCTTCATATTCAATTTAAAATAGCATTAGGAATGGTAAGAACGAGGTAGAAAGGTATGTAAAGAAGTAAACTGTTGAATGGAAAGTCTCATATGTTTGTAATGGTGCACAGTTTCGGAATTAAAGGATCGCATGGTATCTGCTTGCTTTTTTCCGCGTTTTCTATTTTTTGCTAATTATAAATGTTCTCATGTCGTTTAAGACGCTTTAACTTTATCGAAATCCCATGAAATCGGATTAGCTGACATTCGACGTCACATTTATGTTAAATCTAAAATCTCTGATAAGATGAAATGGTATACTTACTTCCGGTTTCCGATGTTTCTGTCTGGATTGTGTTGTTGGTTTCGGCTAAGACCAATGCATTTCTAACACTGAACACCATGAATGTGATACATATTAAGAGCACGTGTGAAAAATTCATTGTAGACGATATTGCAAACGGCCATTGATGACTGACATGTTGTCTTCTTCGATGATTATTCAAATAATTACCACTAGGTTTTCTAATACTACAACTCGAATCAGACGAATCAATTTCATTCGCATTGACGCATCCACGTAAATTACTACAATTGGTAGCTGAACGATAAACATTTTCACTAAAACTAGATGGATTTTTTTCATTATGCACGTTTAAACTAAAACTATTCGGTCGGCCCAATGGTTTCGATGGTTGTGTTGAGCTTTCTGTACTGTCACTATCATCAATACAGCAACCGCACTGGCTGCACCGCAATGTTGACAATGGCATGCATGCCGAAGGCTTTGTTGTCGGATCATCTAACCATGAGTTTGGCTGCATTTCCTCGCTTAGCCCATGTCGATGAACATCAAAAGCACCATTTGATAATGATCTATTCACATCATTATTTATACCGTTCATTTTACTAGATTCCGCTATTAACATTGAAGCACCGTTTCGAATCGACAACTCAGCAATGTGGCTTGACTGCGTTTTGGTCATTGCATTTGTATTGCGTTGCAAAAGTTGATCGTTGTTGTGGTTGTTGCTATCATAGGCCATACGATTTATTAAATGCATTGCATCATTCTCACCGCAATGTTCATATTCGTTTTGTAGCAAATCGCGAATTTTGTTCAGTTTTTTACGTGCACTTGTGAATAGCGGCCAATTGGATTTCTGGATATTTATCGTGTCAATGTTTTTCCCATTTCCTTCTGGCTCTTGCCGTTTTTCTTGTCTATTCAAATGGTGTTTCGCACAATGTGTGCATAAGTTTGGAAGCATTTCGATTGTAAATATTTGCATCGCATTAAAATATCAGTCTGATTTATCTAATGAACGTCGCTAACATGATGTGAAGCGTTTCATTTTTTTAAAAATAGATAATGAACCTGCAAAAGAAAAAAAATGTTCAATTAATAAATTGTGTGATTTCGACTTGTTTTTATATCTATTTTGGATATTTCCATAAAAAAACAAAAACAGTTTCCAATGTGAGGTTTGAATCCAACGCAGTTTCTTAAAAATATCTCTTCGCCTTAAAATACTTGTTTTTAATTTGGAAATAGATTTCTGATAAACTAAGGACATGGCACAGTGTATCCCCCCTTAAATCGTTCGAGGTTATTCCTCCTACCCTGCAATCGAGTATTTCCTTGAACTATTAATTCGATTCGTGGGCGAGGTGGGTAGAGATCTTTGGATTTGCTATTTGGATTATTTTCACAGCCAACACAAAATCTATTCTAGCGTCTGCAAATAATAATCTTGTTTACCATTTCGAAAGAAATTGATTGATAGTAGGTAGTATTTTTCGATTATTATAAGAAAAACAATTTGCTAATTGAATATTTCATGTACTTGTTGAATTTGTCGCCTAAAATGTTGCAGCATTATGAATGAATGAACTTATTTGTGAATAGAAAATTCTTCAAATTCCATTTGGAAACCACTAAATAGTGTTTGTGTTTGTTAGCAAAATATGGTCCAAAAGATAAAATATAAAAAAACAAACGAATAAGAAAGAATTTTTCTTCATTCCATTAGATTTGAAATTGGACCATGTGTACATTTGGAATTCAATACGACAAGCTCATTGTACCGTACGGCATTCACGTGCACGATAAAAATCGGATTTAAATAGTTTTGTGTACGCAGCAGAAAATTGGGTGGTCTGTTCTCGATACCACTGGCCACTTGACTCTCACATTTTAAATTCTATTCTATTCGAAATTTATTTCGACACAAAAATATTGCTGCTTTGCTATTGCGCTGTCCGAGCATTGTTTATGCATTGCTTTATTTCGAAATACAAACTTGTGTAAGTGTGTGTGTGGCATGGAATAGTTTCTTTAATTAAAGCGACAAGTGAATAAAAAAAAACCGTGTTAAAACATCGTTTCCATGGAAAATAGATAGGAAAAATTGATGATGAATTCAGAAGAATTTCAGAAAAAAAAAATTATCTTCTGCATTTTTCCGTGGCTAGTTATTTGTTTACTTGAATTAAACTCAATTTTATTTTTCAAAAGAAGAATAACGAGCGCACGCCCAAAAGCAATGAGATTGTTTGCATTCTTATGCTGTATCTTTATGGAAAATAAAATACCAATGATATTCAAATAAATAAGCGTGTAACTTGTTTTCATTTCTATAGCTTCCTCTACTTCTTATTCTTATTATTGGCGTTGTCATTCAACTGAGTTGTTGGGTTTTGTTCTCACTTTTCTCTCTTCCCATTTTTTTATTTCCTCATATTTACTCGTTTAATTAATATCTCGCACTGATGTTTACACATTACACTTGGCATTACGACAATGCATACCAAAATGGAAAATTCTTGAATATTGTCAAAGTGTAAGATGTACACGTGTTTATGTCATTGGTCCACATAAAGTGGATGTTATCTCGAAATAAAGTGTATATAAACACGCACCATTAAAACGGAATATTATACATTTTAAAAGTTTTGTTAAGTGAAGAAAACGGACAAACTACGCAATTATTGGTACTTTGGGAGTGCAGTGAAATGGTATGTTTTAATGTCGATTTCCTTGAATAAGTGATTCAAAATAACATAAATATACGACAACTGGCATTGCATATATGCATTGACATGTCGAATAAAAATCCATCGCAATAAATATTGTCTATTAAATGTAGACGAAAATAATGCTGTCTGCTTCTTAAACGACTTCCAAGAAATTTAACAGAGAATATATTTTCTAGAATGGCATTTTACGGGATTATCTTAATGCGTTTTGGATGAAATACGCAAAAAAATAAACACATAATGAGTCAATTCACTGCGTCAAAATCGAAACGTTTATCTCATTTGATTGGATTTAATACGCGATAAAAAAAAATATTACACAAACAACAATTCGGATTGCGAACCGAAATACCTCTATTAGCACGCAACATTGTTGCTCAATTAAATGGTTTTTCGTGTGGTCATAATTAGTGAGTGCATTATACATTCCAATATATTAACGTGCAACTTAAAAATAAAGCTTGATAAATGACAAACATGATAAAAATGTTTACCAACTAAATAAAATAAAAGTTGGGAGAAAAGTTCACATGGAAAAAAGAATCTCTTTTAACGAATGGCGCTTCAGATTATTTATAAATGTAACGTGCCGGCAATGATTGTAAGTGGGCTAGATGATCAGTGTCTAGCATTGCGACACGTATATTTCATACTATGCAGCGTGTACTCAAACTTTGGACACTCGTACTCATACGTTCATTCTCACACTCTCAGGATTGCAAAATGAATTCGAGTGTTAAGCTGACACAACACACTGTCTGATAACACATTTCCTTTCATAAATCACCACAATTCATGAAAAAAACTGTGTGTGAGCGAGATTTTTTTTTTTTGGTTATGAATTTTTCATTGCGCGTTTTTCAGCTTATCACTTATGTCGGAACTACGTAGTAAATGACAGAAAAATATACTGTCTTGAAAGTGCAATGTTCGTACACACTCACTGTGTAAAATCCACAAATAATTGATTCATCCATTCGGATAAACGGTACTCGACATTCGTTACACACACAGACACACAAGACTCAAGTCAAATTCATTCATAAAAATAAAATCAATGTGATTGCTGTTTTGTTGCCGTTGTTTGGCGCATTTTTTCCCGTTCTTTATCTAGTTTCAACTAGATCATCGTCGTTACGTTATTTTAGCATTCGTTAAATGAACTCATTGAATTTTGCATGCATGATGATTCGCAATAAGTGTATGGTAGCACTGAATAAATGACAAAAAACAAACCTACGAGTAATTATAGACGCTCTTGTATTTGAGCTAAGAGAGAGCGAGAGAGGGAATGAGAGAAGGAACCCGAAGATTGAAAATTAAAGTTCTAGAGGAAACCAGAAAGGCGGAACGATGCATCGAACGTTGTTTGCGCTTTGATGGGCAGTTTGAAAATACATGAAGAGCAAAAAAAAAATATCATCAAGAAAGAAACGTAGACGACGACGAAATCAAGATTCAAAAATAACAGAAGCAACCGCATCGATAAACCCAAAAATATCACACGCGCTCACAAGCCGCCAAAACAAAATAAAAAAATAAAATAAAGAAATACGAACAAAAGCCGAAACAGACAAATAAAGTGAAGACGACGAGAAAAAAAAAAGTATATGGAAGTAAAATATATGTATAATGACAACGAACGATATGCATTTGTTAGCAAGGCATACTTTGAAATTTTTCGTACTAATCGCCCTTCGACTATACAAAACTAAAAATGAATTGTTTTTCGATGAAGGATCGAGTGAACGAACTAGCGAGCGAGTGAACGATACGAATGTAAAGACGGCTCACTTTTCGAATCGTGTCCCTTGACTTGAATGAAAAACCCAAGAATTTGCTGCGTATGCGTCTTCAACTCGCGAAATTCAATTGAATCAATTTCAACGAAAATAAAGCGACAGAAAGCAATAACAACGCAAAAACATAAACAAAACATGAAATAAACACGACGGTAAAAGAGACGACTGCGAAACAAGAAAGAATACACAACAACAATAACAACAACAACAAAACGGTGAAAACAAACATACCAGACTCTAGACATTCGCCGGTGTGTGCCTTAGATTGCAAAAAAACACACATACACACACAAACCAGAGCTATTTGTACAAGCTGAGGTTCACCGAATGAATATTTCGCTAAAAAAAAAAAAAAATCTTTGGTCTGAAATTGAACTGAAGGCAAATTCAATTGTCGTTTTGATTTGGCTCAAAATTTTCATTTGAAATGAATCGTTATTGTTTTGTTCTCACAATGGCATCACTAATCACGATTCGATTTGCATTATGAAAACCATGGGACGATTTGTCATCGCATTACACATTTATAATAATAGCAATAGTGTTGAGAATGCGGGCAAAAGAAAAAGAAATTTATCCGGAAATAGAGTGAGACTATAAGTCAGAGTTTTCACTCACATTTCGGATGAATGCAATCAACCTTATAGAAAATGGCAATAAAACCGAAGACGAACCGAAAGAGGAACGAATAGCGGCTTTTGTTGAGAGAGTGTTACGTTATAAATGCAAAGAAGGTATATACAAGCACATATATTGTGAAATATCCAATCACAAACGGTTGCAACATTCCAATTCTATCGGCATCGTTTCGTATCGATTGGATTCTGTGAGAAGAAAATGGCAAATATGGTGGAAAAAACGTGATGAAATTAAAAAGTTATAAAAAAACATAGCTCAAAACAACACGGTATAATTAAATGCGACCGGAATGTTTGGAATGTTTTACAAATACAAAAACATCTAAATACATTGGGCGACAGACGGCATGAAACGCGTGCAAAACAACCAGACTGAAGAATGAGCAAACCAAACGAACAAATAAATAACAATAACACAGAGAATGGCAAAATCGTTTCGTGTATGCACACAGACAGCGAGAAATGAATATATATATGTGTGTGTATTTGCAAAGCCCGCATTGTTGGTCACGAAACACGACGTGTGTTGGTCTTGCATTTTGTGAATTTGTGCAAGCGCGCAACCCAGAACGAATTGACGATGAACCAAATGAAGCACTATCTCTCTATATTCAGGCGACATTCATGGCTTTTGATGTATTTGTTGTGTGAGTGATTCTTCATTGTTTTTTCTCTCGCTTCATTCGAAATATCAAGCCAAATATAACGAAAAGTATGTTATTTTTTCGGTAAAATTATTCTGATTCTTCGGTTTTCTTATTTATTCTCGATTTTTCTTCTCTTAAGCATCGCAAAACATCAAAACAACGCGCATCCAATGCGAATCATTGCCTGAACAAAAAAAATCGAATCTTTCTCGCGATCGAAGTAAACTGAACAAGTCGATAATCACATAAAATGTTCATAATATACTACCACTTCGATCAATAATAACGACAAACAGAGAAGAAAAATCAATGACCTAAGCAGGTTTTGCCGTTTACTTGTAGATTGTGACTGTGTATTGCGTTGACCCATGTGTGTCTGTGTGTTTCTCTATCAAGAGAGAGAGAGAGAGAGAGAGAGAGAGAGTATGTGTGTGAATTTAGTGTTGAACATACACAGCCAATTCAAATTGTTATGCGCGTAATTTTTTTAAAGCATTTTGTATATGTTTTGAAGGCATTCTAAGACTTTTGAAATACGACAAAATGAAGCGCCTATGAAATGTGTTATGTGTGTCGTCTTATTCTATAAGTTCTCGGTTCCATTTTCTTCTCACTTCTTTGATCCCCTATTTCTCTATATAACGCGCTCCTTCTCTCTCTCTTTCTCTCCCTGTCTCTGTTTCTGTCCCGCGTACACAACAAATAAATATTCGAACCCGATGTGCAGTGTTAAAAGAAAAATGCATGATCGATGCCATTTTAAATGCCATGTTTTCTTAAACATTCCAATGCTTATTCTTATGCATATATACACATGCAGAAAGTGTTTGCAACGTTCATTTTCTCTTTGTATCTGTCGACTTTTCTAAATTATTCTAATTTTCTCATATTTTAAATTGTTTATTATATGTTATCGATTGTTTTTATCACTTAATCATGAGCAAATATGTTGTTGTGTACGTGCCAACGGAATGAGATGTACAATTTGATTGAAAATATGACATTTTAATGGTATGAACACCGTTTACGTTCACTGACCCATGCCTTTTCCTTCTATGTCCATTCTACTCTCTAAGCAGACCTCTTTTTTGGCGGTGTATTTCTATTAATTAATAATTTTCTCGTCTTTACACGAGCCATTATTTATGAATTCTTTCACTGTTGCACATTTTTGCTGGCAATTCATTGAATAAAAACGTTCGAATCGAGTGCATGTTGAATCACAAAACTGGAATTGATATATAACTGCCAATTAATGACACACGAACATGGTCTTTTTTTCTCTCTCTCGAAATATTCACAGGAAATACACAGCAAACGAAAATATATTGTAAAACAGGACGCATATTGTCTACGTAATTTTTTGTTGCTTCTTTCTCTTTGTGATAATGATATCGCAACAGTGGATGATTACAGTGATGATTGTGTGAAGGCCATTGCAAAAACGAGTATGTAAAGTTTAAAGCAGCGCAACTCTCAAAATATCATAGGGATTCAATAAAATGTAAAGAAGAAAAAAAAAACAACACAAAACAGCAATGGCAACATCAACATCAACGACAACAACGACAACAACAGCAGCAAAGATTCATTCATTCATTCACAAAAATTGATTAAATAGGTTTGTCTATATGTGTGTATTGCGCCAACCAGATTCAACGTGCGCAATGTATAATAACAATCGTGAATGTACTGTGTGTCTCTTTCCGTTCTTTTTCGTTTTGTCGACATTTTTTGCTTGTTTTTTTTTTGTATTTATTATTATTATTCTCTGTGTGTTTTACTCATGTGGTGCGAATGTCGACGAGATATATGTATAATAAAATATAGTTTTTACTCATCGTATTCGGTAACAGCAGCGCCTTATTGCTCATATTTTATTCACTAATTTTCGTAGCACAACACCATATTCACATGCACAATACGCTACACCACACCATTGAAAATCTTCCATAAAATTCTGATCAATCGACATATCATACCATGGTCATCTTTCGCACATACACACATATATTCGTAAATAAAAACATTGAGAACACTCACATCGTGCTATACACATCGCAATATTACTAGTTTGGACTATATTTTGGGTTTCGATCATTTATCGTTATTCTATTCGTCCCGTTTTCTTGTTTGCCTTCCCGTCATTTTTTTATACACACATACATTACTTCAAAATGGTTGAGCTGATTAAAGTGAAGATGCTGTTTTGTCTGCATTGGCGTTTTTTTCTCTTTTTTCGGTTTTATTTAACTTTTTTTTCTCTTTTCCTGTTGGTCAAAAACCGTGAGAAAGCCATGGAAATGACATGAAACTAAAAATATTCATTGATATATTAGAGGCCTTGATGTCTGAATACACAAAAAAGTCTATGGCGAATTATTATTTTTTCAGTTTTCATTTCGTATGTTTGATGTTTCATATTTTAAAAATATACGATGCGATAAATTCAGGTTTCAAGCTGTGATGCAAATCATAATAATCCGTTAATAAAGATTTTATTTTATGTTTGTCGATGAACATATAGATATTTTGCTATTTTTATCGTCGACGCTTCGGCTAGCTTAAAAATTTGCCGCTGTCATTTTTTTTTATTCGACCGAAGAAGTAACGTAGACAAACACATTCCGTTTATATACAATGTCTATAGATTTTTTTTTGTTTTGAATTCGTTTCAATTAACATTTTAATCCGATATTCATTTCGATTTGATTCTCATGTATGAATGAATTTAACACCAATACTGAAAAATCAATAAACGATGGAAAATAGGCCGATTGGGAAGTTTGCATGCTAGAAATTCCAAATTAAAATGGCAAAACTGGTTTTTTCAAGTGACTTTGTCATTTAAAAAAGAAATCACATTTCTCGAATATTTATTTTAAAATCGAGAAACGGTATACGATCGTATCAAAGAAAAATACACCGGTAAAATGAAATTTGCCATGGATATTTAAACATAGAACAATATACATCAACGGCATGTACGATATTAAATGTGTGTGGATGTGTACAAAAAAAAAACGCGTCTTCAATCAGTCTTCGACAGCCAATGAACTACATATATTATATAGACTATAATATATAGTAGCCCTTCCAATACCATTCAATTCCTCGAGTAATGAACGTAATGAACGCAAACCACCCCACATATATGAAACGTTCCTTAGTGTTGTTTTCCTTCTACTGCTTCTTCTTCTTCATTTGTGTGTTTGCGCTTGGTGCACGTATGTGGCAATATGGTGTTGATGCATTCATCTACTCTCTCTCCACGTGTACTGCACCATATACACACCTTTTCAAAAATGAATCGACGTAAAACGTGGAAACTTGCTGTTACGTCCACGTTTACGTTTATAGTAAAGTCATCGTAAAAAAGCACATAAAAAGAGTAACGATTTTATCCATCAAGATGATTGCATCGAAAACAACCGAATGCGACGAAGACGATGGCAACGACGCTTATACAAACGTAACAACGTAAGGATTGTAGAAATAGTAAACATACATACACATGCACACATATCGTGTGCGCATCGAATTTCGACTTTTTGCACACAAACAAACGTATTTATATATATATTAATACTATGTTGTGTAAAATGTAAAATGCTTTTCGTGAAGAATGTGCATTTATGTCGTGGTAACATTTATTACAACTTCTCTTTAAGTCGTTTCTATGAAACATTCAATGAAAGAATGAACGAAAAAGAAAAGTGCTATAGTTGATCCTTTTCGTATGCGTGCATGTGTGTATTTCGCCTCCCATGGTCAATGAAACGATGTTTGATTCGAATGTGTAATTTATTGGGTGAATAATTTAAATTTGAAAGAGACGAGATACGAAAAAAAATGTGTATGAATGACAGACACGTGGCTTGAGGGTTCAGTGGCATTTGGTTGGTAGGCATTTTTAGTGTGAATATCAATGTATGCATGCCTGATGCCACACTAATACAATACTAATTAATAGAATAGCATGGCGAATTTTTATTATATCTCATTTTCGAAAAGAACAATGATTTGCTCGTTTGTTTTTTTGCTCGCTGTGTTTTTAATGCTGACCAGGCTACCTGCGCTTTAATTTTACAACGCATTTTGACATGCAGAGCATATCCTACGGGGATCGTTTGGTTTGATGCGCACAGCGCGCACTTACATATAGAGACAGACCGCATACCAATGTGTCGCTGATAAAATGATTGGCAATAAAATTGAAAAGGTAAACATGGCATCTTCCGAGAAAACAGAAAACAACAAAACCATTTTATAGACCAACAACTATTCATTATGAGCACATTTTACGACCGGACAACGGTTATAATTTTTATTACATTTTCGTTTCGTTGATCGTAAAAAATAAACTTTCTTGAGAATAATGAAAAGACAAAAGACGACAAACACTCACTCGAAAAAGAATAAAATTTAACACACTGCCGACAACTTTATTTGAAAATTTCTTTCTGTCTCTGTCTGTCACGCGCGTTGTCTTAAATTGGATGCCATTGAAAATACAACTACATGTGACATGGTAATCTGTTGCTATAAATGTGTTGCCTTCTGCACAAGAGATAACCACTTCTTTTATTTGGCTATCACACAATGGTTGTTCATGACATAAAATAATTAAGCTTCCACAGAGCATAGCAGGAGTCATGCCGAGTTGAAATTGGTTATTAGACATGTAATATGTCGTAATATTTTGTTCGATCTATGAACTGTGTACATAATAAAAGAAAAGTGACGACGAGAGAAGAAGAGAAGAAAAAACATGAAACGAAAGAGTGGCAGACGAGTGAGAGTGCAAAAGAGAGTGAGTGTAAGTGCGGTATCCATGGTGTCATCTTTAAGTGCATTCTATAAACTAATAAAATAGCTGCGCACAATAAAATAAATTGTTCAAAGTTGAAGAAAAGAGGAAAAAACGGAACAAATGTCAGGGCGCAAGCACGCTGCGAGTGTTCTGCATGTTATTTCTAATTGTCATCTAAATGGATAGGATTGCAGGTATAACATTTTATGTGCTTTTTACGACTTTGTTGTTTTTTATTTAAATATTTCAGCAAAGTATCGGTTTTTTTCTTCGTTGTATTAAGTAAAGCTGATAAATTTCAAATTTTACTATTTGACATTTTACAGCATTAGTCAACAATTTTGTAATAAACTTAAAACATTGTCACAACAAATGCTGCGCGTAATGTAAATAAGTTAACCATGTATTTGGTTTGCCTTTTTCCGCCTCAAAAAACCTCTTTACTCCTCATGCTCAGTTTCTTCGCTCAATACGTAATTTCGAGTATTATAATTTCATTTTTTTTTGTTCTTCTTCTTCTTCTTCTCTTATTTTATGCGTAATTATGTTACTTCCTGTGTTCATGTACATTGCTGGACACGCACAAAATCGGAAAAACGTTAAACCAAACAACGGCTACGCATTAAATTATATGTTTTCTGAATGATTATTATGATTAAAAATGCGTTTTTGCTGACTTTGACGGTGTGTTCAATAAATGAATGTTCCACTGACTGTTCTGTCTCTTTCTGTTCTATCTGCATGCGGTTAGCACTCGCTCTTTGCCATCGATTTGGTGCCGCCTGTGCTTGTGAAGTTAAAGTACGACTAATAGTGCTCTGCATCCATATGAGCGTGAAATTTGCTGCAGAACGATCAAATATGCAATATTCCATTAGCCATTTATTGAGGCTGTGATGCATAAATTAAATTTTGTGTGTGTGTGTTTTTTTTTTGCTTTCACATATTCAAGTTGAGCCCATTTTCCAACAGCTACTTTTAGGATTGTTCAGTTGTTTGACCTGAAATGACGACGATGATGCCGCACATTTTGAGCACATAGATAAATAGTGTTCACGACTGAATTCTCACGTAAATGAACTCAAAACCGTTTCTAAATTGATTTTAATTTGCGGCTGCTCGCTCGCATTTCCCATTGCACTTTTTTCGTCTCTTTTCCATTTCCCCTTTCTATCTATCTCTTTTTTGTTCAATTTGTCTCTATTCTATTTGCTCAATTCATGCCGTTCATTCGAATATCAGAAAATGTTTGTAGTACAGAGAGAAAAAAATAGAAAAAGGGAGTGAAAATGAAAAGTCCGTATATTTTCTTCGTGCTGTTGACTTTCATCCGGCTAGAAGTCTTAATATTACTAGTCGAAGAAAATGTGGATGTGCGGTTGTTGTTGTATGTGAATTTGTGAATGAATTACCCATTTCTACGGTCATTTGATTTGTTGGCATCTGCGACTGTCACGGAAAATGGGAAAAGTGATAAAATACTGCATCTTAAGCTCAGCCAAATCGCGTAATGCCATAAAAGCGTATGTCTCCAAGAATCGAAGCGTGAGCAAAGAGCGTGAGTGCAACGGAATGAAGGTAGAAAGAGACAGAGACAAATAGATATAGGGAAGGATACAAGGCATGAAATGTATCGCGTACATTTTATTGACTATTCGCTCATTCACTCTGACTCTGGATTATTTTCGCTCGTAATTTAGTGCTGTCTAGAGTGTCGCTGCATCAAAAATAGATTACATTTCGATGAGCATTCTCGAAATCAAAAACCCGAACAAAACCAAAACAACAGCGAACCAACGACGGCAGCGGCGGCAAAAAATAAAGAGATAGAAAAAACGTACGTACGTTTTACAGGAATTAAATGTTCCGGTTGATGGTACAACGAATCGTGCTCATAAGAATCGCATGGCAAGCTCAAGATTTTTCCGAGATACATATGCATTTAGTGATGTATATATGGAGAGATAGAGAGATAGAGAGTTGGTCTGACTTTGATAGATGAACAGATAAGTTAAATCGCAGTTTCACCTGTACGACACGCAATGCAGACAAAGTTTAAATGAAGAATGAAAACAGTCAAATTAAGTATATTTAAGATTTTCTTTGTTTATCGCCGCTTCATTAAATCATTTCTCTTTTTTTTTGCAGTCGTGATCTCTTGGTGATGGTAAACATCTTGCAGAAAATGTAAAACACATCAATTTATCACAATTGTAGATATGTTGAAACGTAACTCAACAGCATAAAATATATGAACGCATTAATTAATATTAAGATTATAATTAAATATTAATCATACACACATCAAAAATTATATCATTAGAAAAGAATGCAACATTGTGTGATGTGCTTGTGCACATATTGCAACATTGTAAAGCGAAAATGAAATTGGTTGATGCGTGCATGACCGCCTTAATTTAAAGCCGCATCGTAAATTTGTATGTGCTTTGCTAATGTTTACTATGTATAAAATTATTTCGTTCGCCAATTTTTTTTCTGTTTTGTTCATTGTTGTTATTATTGTAATGCAATATTATTGTTATTATTATTCAACTCTTGGATAGTTCTTACGAGTGCTGTTATAATTTTGTATAAATTTTCTTCCACAATTCATTAAAATAAATTTCAGTAAAATAATGAGCGAAATGAACATGAGAATAGCAATGAAATAAATAACAAAAATAAAATGAACGAGCGGATCTTTGATACATATTTGTCCGTAATGGATACATAGCTAAATTCAATTCCGTTGTTTTCTTTTTGTCGTACACATGCACACAAGAGAGACAGATATCTACAACTATTGATATATCAATAAGAAAATAGCACCTATTGTAGAATAGATCGGGTATTTGTGTTGGTGTCTCATTGCTGCGTTATTGATGTATCAATATCTGTAGATATCTTTCTGTATGCCGTACATTTTGGATCAATTCCACGCTATGCACTTTAAATCACATTATCTTATTCTCTCCAGCAGACATAACCAGCCTATAATCTGTATTGAGCGAGGCAGGCACAACAATCGCCACAATGAATGCAATAAAAAAAAACAACTCAACGGCAGTAGCAACAACAAATAGAAAAAAGACATAAAAAGAGTATGCAGACGGCGGCGCCACATTTAAACTCACTATCGTATTGAATACAAGCAAAACTTACATATATTTTCGTATATAATATGTTTTATAGTAGAGTTATTCCGTTTTTAATAATCACTGAGAGCATTGGCAAGGCGAAAAGAGCGAGCGCAGCCACGAGAATGTGAATAAAAACGCGTCGAGAATGTCAATGCGATGTGTATGTATGTGTGTGTGTGTAAATGTGTGTATGTATGCATGTTATTGCGTTGTGTCCGTTGTCTGTTTATTGCGAATTTGTGTTGTGCCCGTCGTGGTGTGCACATGTGGATATTGTTTTGTGAATTGAATGGGTCCAACTTTGTGTATGATGGATAGAGAGGCGACGATACAGGGAGGAAATGCGCATGGCTGCTAAAGAAACAACCATACCATACGATGTATAACGATGAATCGCACGCACATATACAATTCGATTCATTTTTGCACTACATAAAGCGGCAAACAGCAGACAGTAAGCTAAGCAAAGCACATGAACGATACAAATGAAATGTTGTGGGGCGAAAAGAAGAAGCACTCGACCAAGATCAAAATACGCAGTATAGTATTTTTGTTTTGCGTAACACGCGGACTGCAATTGGATATGTGTATGTGAGTGTGTCAATGCCCAATAAATGAATGTTGATTTTGTGTGCGCGCGTATTTTCTTCTTCCGCTTTTTCATTTGTTTTTAGTGTATTACCGTCTGTTGTTGTTGTTATTATTATTTATTCGGTTTCTTTATCATATCAATTTTCACTGTATTGGATTTTAACTAATGCTTGCTGCCACCGCGATGTATTTGTGTTTGTGATGGGGTGTGCATTTGTTGTAGTTCATTGGTAAATGATTGTTGTACCAATATTAAGCCAAAGAGGATCGGATACGGTACATTTGTTTGCTTGCATGCATGTCAAATAGAAAATAAGGTTGTAAGTCGGGAACAAAATGAGTTTTCAATGCAAGAATAACTACAACTGCTTGAATGTTTATTACACACTTATATAGGCAAGACACTTTATAGTGGCGCTTGTGCGCCATCAAAACCAATTTCAACCAAATAGATCTGATGAGACTATGACACGCTGCAATCGTGTGATATTTTCTATCGCATTGGCGCTGTTTATTTTCATATATTACTTTATTTTTGACGTATTTTCATTTTTAATTCCAACCAACGCAAATAAGCTGCGCTCAACAGCAGCTAAGCAATTACGAATGAGAGGCAGAGAATGATTGAGAGAGGAAAGCGAACGAGATGCATCAATAAAAATGCACATGCACATTACCGAAACACCCTCATCATAAAAATGTAACGAACAAACAAAATAAACAAATAAAACCGTGCACTAGTTATATTCACATTTGACATTTCGGCGTTTTGGCTTTCATCTCTTCATCTCGTTCTCGTGTGAGCTGGAAAATGCTCATTTGTGCTCAATTAGTATGTAGTAATAATCATCAAATGTAATAAACTAGAAAGCAAATGTACTAATAAATTTATGAATGGCCACACAAATACGAACTCTATCGAACAATTACGCTGCGGTGTACATCGTGTTCATTTTCTGCGGGTGCTGACACTACGTTTTATATTATAATTTTATTGATTTACACAAATGTAATGTGTCATTTTCAAATGGTGAGTTGGGTCAGAATTTTACACCAATGAAAAAAAAAAAATATTTTCTCATACAATACATCTTTGGTTTGCTGCGTGAAAAGGAATCGTATTCCAAATATTCACGTCCCTGATTTAATAAATTTGATAGCATGTAACTAGGTTTGTTTTTCCTTTTTGCGCTCATTTGAACGTGTGTGGATTTCAACTGCTTTCGCAACTTTTAACTTTGTCGAATCATCATCATGCATTTTTATCTGCGCAATTCACAATGCCATTCGCATACTCTCTTTCCCTCTCTCTCGCTGTTTGTCTTCTATGGCATAAGCGAGACAGCAGCAGTGAAAATCGTAATAATGACGACGGCGACAACAGCGAAAACAACAACAGCACCATCAGACTACGAATGTTTACTTGGTGCTGCGAAACTTCCGAACCCAAAAAAAACAACAACACTCACTCTAGTTGAATAATCAAAATTGATGTACTACGTAATATAACAACGAAGACGACCATAATGGCAATAACAACGTGAACAAAAAAGAACAACTAAAAAGGCACGAAGAGTAGAGAAAAAAAAAAGAAATAAAATTGAAAAACTTAAACTGAAATGCAATCGTCTATTTATAAAAGATACACATATAGATGGCACGAATGCAACGCGTGTTTTGCGCGCATTTAATATATGTGTACAGCCATACAGTACATTGCAATGAATGTGCTATTGTTCTTGTTGTGTTTTGTTATTTTTCGTGCTTTTTTTTCTCTATATATTATTATTTTCTTGTTTTCAAACTGCATTCTTTACGACTTTGTTTTGATCGTTTGTTCTTGTCCCTGTCCCAAGTAGCAAACCACTTAGAATTTATGTGAAACATGTGTAAGTGTGTATGACTTTGTTTGCAAGTAGAAAACAAGCCATCGTTTTAAATCAATCACAATGTTGTGAATTGCATTCATTCACTCGTCCGTACAACCGAAGTGTTAATCAATATTGGATTTTTATACGCACGGGAAATTGATTATCTGGTCATAAAATGCGAAAAGTACACACTCAAATAGACACACATGCCAAAATGTACAAGAAGAAAATGATGAAAAGAAAATGGCAAAGTGTGTGATCAAACAGATAGTAAAGGGAAACCATTCAAAGAGGGCTAATTTGCATCTTTCTTCCTGCCAACGATTTAATCTAATTTCAATACTTGTTTCTTATTCGGCTTTCTTCTGTGAGTTGTTTCTCATTATGATGTTTTGTTGTTGAGCTCAAGGATTATGTTCGCATATTTCACAAAGAGTGATGCGTTCATATTCTTAGACAGAGGGGGTTCTGTTAGAACAACGGACATTTCTTACAGCTAATTTATTCATAATTTTTGTTGTTGTTGTTTTCGGCAATTGTGCTGCCGTGATTTCAAGGTGCGTTTTGGCATGAAGTAGCAAATGAAATAAAATGACCGGAAAGACTGTTTATAATCTCTCTTGCTCTAGCTATTCTGTTCAATTGTAAGCGCATTAATATTCGATCGGTCTTGCCCGTTGGCATTGTAACCGTCAAAACGTGTTTGTTTCAGTTTAATGATTAAGTATTACTTGAAATTTTTAATTAGTTTTTCGTGCTTGAGCTATGCGTAAAATAAATATTTATTTTCTTTTATATTTACCTATCGATCGGCTATCGTTGTGGCGAACCGTATTTCTTTATGGCGCTTTAATGTGTTCTCCCTTTTTTTCTGTTGTCTTCAATTGGTGTTCAAACGTAAATTACACTATTTTATTGCATGTATTCAATTCGTTGCCTTGTGCTATAATTTTTTTATATATTACTCGCGAATAATCCCGTATTATTTAAATGCGACGAATACAATGTCGATTCATGTTCTATTTCTCTCTTGTTCACTAGGATGTTCACTTCACAACATAATTTTCGCACTGATGATGGTGGTCTTACAAATGTTTGGACAAAGACACTACAACACCATCAATATTAATGTACTTTTTCTTTGTTTTTTTTTTTCTTCGTATTTATCTTTTGGTTAAACTGTCGTCCAATCAATTAAAACACTAGCACATTCACTGTTTTGATTGTATTTCGTCAAATTTTCCTGTGAAACGAATGAAAATATAGAAAGAAAAATATTGTTAGCAAATGGAATTGCAAATAGCATAAAATTGAAATTGAGTTTATCTATGGATCAAAAACTTAAAACTAAGTGCTCAATTCAATAAATATCACACAGCGACAACCGAAATGTGTGAAATAGGCCCGGCGCCAAAATTGCCACCATTAAGAAATTCATAATATTAAGATTTTTGTGGGATGTGTGCAATTAATCAGTGTTTTTTACTTTACCTCTAGTTTTCAGGAGGAGGAGGAAGATGTTGTTGAACATGAGCTTCAAAACGATTTTCCAAGTTTTCCAATCTTTGGGAGAGTGCCCAGTTGTTGAAGTATTTCTTGAAGCAGTTGCTCTTGCTGATTGATTAGAGGTGGTGGTTGTTGTTCTTCGACAACTACAAGTTCAAAATAATTCAAAATAATGAATATTTTGAAAGATATACATGGTGGTGCATATAATAGGGTCACTCTTAGGGGGTGGGAATTTTGAAAAACCCTTTGGGGGGTATGTTGGGGGTAAAAAATAAAAAAATCTATCGGAGAAGAATCGGTTTCAACCTGTGAGTATTGGTTTCGACGCTTTGAAAGTGGTGATTTTGAGACAGAAGACAAAGAACGCCTTGGCCAGCCAAAAAAATCTGAAGATGTCGAATTGGAAGCATTATTGTATGAAGATCCATGTCAAACTTAAAAAGAACTTGCAATGGTGTTAAATGTCGACCGAGCAACCATTTCTAGACATTTGCATACAACGGGAAAGATCCGAAAATTGGGAAAATGGGTGCCATATCAACTCAATGAAAATCAATTGAGAGCACGAATTGAACAAAATTCTGCTCCGATAGAGATATTTTATTTTTTACCCCCAACATACCCCCAAAGGGTTTTTCAAAATTCTCACCCACTAAGAGTGACCCTATCATATGCGCCACCCTGTTTATATTCAATTAATAGTGAAGACTTCACAACGCACTTTATCACAAAAGAAACATACACCAATCTTGAATCGTATTCAGAAACAATGAACGGTGTAGTAAGCGTTTCAATAAGTAAGGTACAACGAAAACACAAAATTTTTGACAAAATTCGAGTTTATTCTTCAACATAATCTCCTTTTGGCTCAACACAATGAGTCTTCACGTGATTTTCTCTGAATTGCATCGTACACATATTCCTCGTGGAAAATTTAAATGTTTGCTCAAATTAAATGTTGAAACAGGGAAATAGTTGCAATTGTTTAATTTATGTGTTGAGTGCTGTGTCATTCAAGTATATGCTATGATAACGATAAAAACTGTTGCGTAGATTTTGTGATTTGAATGGAAGAAAGACAGGTTTTTAGATCGAATCATTTTCTCTCTTGCTCTTCCCATGAAATTTTAATCAGAATCACATACAGTCAGCACTTTTGATTCAAATCAACCGATTTTTTCTCTCTGATGAATGAAAACGATCAATATGAACAAGACTCAGTCAGTTTATCAAGAGTTATACAAGCCAAACGCGTTATTCAATTTACAAATATAAAAACAAACCACACGCACAAATTCTAAATAATAAATCTGTTTTGATACGCACTCCAGGCGAAGGCCACCTATGAAATCACACATTCAATAAATAGCTAGCCGTGGCAATAACAACAACATCAGCCAAATTCAAGTGAAAAACGAACGATTTCGAGACGTAGAAATGGGCAACATATCCATTGAACGTCAAATGTACACCATAACAAAAATAAACAAATTTGTCACATTGGTAGACAATGCTTAATTATGGACGAAAAGAGCTCACTTCTCAATTTTCAATGTATGTTCGATTTATAAACAATTTTGGAGATTTATCGATGTAGGAAAAAAACGAGTTGACAAACTGTTTGTATTTCTGTGTTGTCTCCAAAACTAACAGTGTTTACACATCGCCATCAAAAAGTTGCTCACATAAAAAGAGACAAATAAAATATTTAGGAGAATAAGCTGTCTGTTCTCCTCGCTCTTTTGTGATAGAATGAAATTTGCGAAACAAAATCAATTCTCGCATCACATGTGAGCGAAGCAAATCTCAAATATAAAAACAGCAACGATGACAACAACACACAATAACACAAGGTAGACGTATATAAACATCAAGGATGCCACAAAATTCATACGCACACCAAAATCGACATTTCTTACAATAATTTGATCACACAGTTAAACATCGTACACAGGCTCTCAACACAACCAACCAATACAATCCAATAATATTCGCACGAGTACACAGAAAAGACAGAGGCAGAGACACAGAGAGAGAGAGAGAGAGCTAGAATAAATTGTATATATAACAATTGGGAATAAAAAAGAACGAGCTCTGTGTTTTGAGCCTGTGTATTCACTTTCCAAACACTTGAAATTACGGCAGAAATTCAGTGCCAAATGCCAACAAAAAGGCTAATCAATAAAATGTCGTGCTGTTGGTGTGTGTTGTTTTTTTTCTCTTCTTCTTCTTTATTTTTTCGTTTCTCTGTGTGTCACAATCCATTCACTCGTTTCATGACAATCTGGATAATTTTTCGTACTTTTTTTTCCTTTTCCGAATTTGTCAATTTATACAAAAAAAAAAATAACATGAAATACTATTATTTCCGTCAAAATTTGCACATAAATAAAACCATTAATGTGATAGGAACATCAGTAAAATTATCAAAATTGAAACATCAAAACATTCGACAGAAGGCGACACCTTAAGAAAATGATTTTTTTTTTTTTTGAAAAACGAAATGTTGTTTGGGCACGCGTTTTCAATGAAGTTCAATAAATTTGAAGAAATTATTTTGGGTGTCGTTTTTTTGTCACTTTGTCAAATAAAGCACATGTGTATTTCTTGTTTGAATATTTTTTTCTCTCCGTCCAATATTTAACACATTTTATTACGTTTTTTTTCTTTCACCGGATGGTTTGATTGTGTAAAATTTTATTCGGTTTGGTTTTTTTGTTTCAAACGATAAAAGTCCAAAACAAGTTCGTTTCAAGTATTGGTTTAACAACTCTCTGGTCTTTAAATTCGGAACGTATATTTGAATTGATTTCTATTCGTCTTTTCTGTAGGCAGACAAAGTAATCACTTAATCGCACATTACACCAGAAAAACCGTGTGTGTACGGTTCACTCAAATCTATATAACTGTCGCGTACATCGGACGCCTTGCGTGAAAGAAGTCTCAATTGTGTGTATCATGCACAGAGAGCATACGACGAGAACACAAAATAACAATAATAATAATGATAATAACGAAAACAACAGTCTATCTGATGTGTATGTACATATGTACGCATGTATATATGTTTGTATGTATGTTGAAAAGAAGAAAGCGGCGGCACACAACATTGACAAAACAAACGTCGGCCAAACGAAAGAAGAAAAAAAAAGACTGCTTGAACTTCGTATTATATTCAAACAGGGTGTTTGGTGAAAAATTGTGTCGTTGACAATGATACAGGAATAAAATGTTAGTGTTTTATTGCATAAACTCGTATAGAACTCCCTGCCTATGTTTGTGGCTTCTGAACACTTTTACTCATAACATTCGTACACATTGATGCGCGCTCACTCATACAAATGCTTTTGCATTCTTAGCGCACGATAATATGTACTGCTGAGTATGTGTGCGCGTGTGTTTGTGTCTCGGTGTGACTGTTTATATTTTAACAGGGCCGTTCAATTTACTTAAGATATGTATGGCATTTGATTTGAAATAGCGTCATCCGTTCACCCTATAAATTGTTGTTTGTTTCTTATTTTTGTTGTTTCTCCGTGTGTTCGTCGTCGTCGTTATCGTTGTCTACATGGAAGCGTATGCACGCGCGATATAGAACACACCAAACGAGCGATAAAGGCGCGCAAACACATAAAGTTCAATACACTCAAACGACCAAACTAAATACACACATGCATATATAGATATATATGCGTCAAATCTGCTGCTTCAAAACTGAATGAAAAAACCAAAACGAAACGAAACGAAGAAAAATAAAAACA
Organism: Contarinia nasturtii; assembly: GCF_009176525.2. Taxonomy (NCBI): domain Eukaryota; kingdom Metazoa; phylum Arthropoda; class Insecta; order Diptera; family Cecidomyiidae; genus Contarinia; species Contarinia nasturtii. The sequence goes on along the minus strand of NW_022199997.1, from coordinate 2,047,638 downwards.
AAAATGTGTTCGGTTCGAAACGAATATATCGGAATCATAAAATACAAAATAATCGCGTGAACTTCATATTCGTGCACATGCACACGTACACATCGATTTCGGTAGAACTGCATGCTTCTCAGAACATTCTATACACATCCATAGAGTGTATGGTTGCCTGTATAGTGTACTGCATGCGCTTGTATATTCTCAAACACAAACTGTTACACGAGTCTACAAGCCAATTTACCAGACAGCCTTTACATGTATATTTGGCGGTCGGAAAATAAAATAGAATACACAACGAAAACAACAAAAATAACAAATTGCCATCGATGTGTTTGTATCGAAAGAGGTCTTCTTCTTTTTTCGTTTTTTTTTCTTCTTCTTTTCTTTGGATTTCATTTTTCTTCTTCGTCTTCTTTCATCGCCATCATCACATCGTTTACGTGAACGTCTGTGTGTTGTGTGTCGTTGTGTCGTCGGTATGTTCTTTTACACTCCATAACAATCTTCTTTCGTTCTTTTTTATTTAAACTACACCGAACATTCTTTACCGTCGATTCTCTCTCTTTCCCACGCTCATTTTGATTCGCTATATATACACATGTATATATACATATTTTACTAAATGCATGTTTTGTAAACCTATTTTGCTGCGGCCCGCGGAATGAAACAAAAACAAAATTAACAAAACGAAACGAAAATGATAATAGAAGAAAAAAAACGCGCACATTTGAAACCAACATAATTTCGTTCGAATTTATTTCACACATTTTCTCTCACTTCTGCCGAACTGTATTTCCAAAGGGAACATTAGCAAATACTGTTGTTTAGACACACACCAACCGACCGACCGACCGAATTTCACAATTTTTTTTTTTTTGGGCTCATCACTGCGTCGTCTTCGTCATATTTCGACGAATAGACTTTTGTCACCCGAAATTTTGTTGCTCTATTAAAAACAAGTTGAAACATTGAAATGAAAATGATAACGTTTACCATAAACAATCTGCTATAAGATGTATATTCTTGTTTCTCTTTCTCTCTGTCAAATCAGTTCAGGAGGCTATAACTTTTTTTGTTGTTGCTGTCTTATGATTACGTGTAATAATAAGCACTGATATCAAAACGGAAAAATAAAAACACAGCACTGAATTTTATTTGGTGTCAAAGTGACGACGAAAATACAAAAGAAGCAAAAACAAAACTTTTCAAACACAACTTCAAACGAACGGAACTTTTTCTCTCTCCCTCAACTCAATTCCAATAAAATAAGATAATATTTATATAGATAGTTTGTGAACACAAGAAAAAAAACTGTTTCTCTTTAAAATCATGTGTTTCTCTTTAAAATCATGCAAAATATAAACGCGTCTATTTATTCAACCTTATGAAATGCGACTAATTCGACGATGGATATAGTCGATTTTCCCCTTAATTCAATATAAATGCGTATCGTTTTGCTGGCTGTCTGTCTGAGCGACTGTATTTTGCTTACCGTTTCGGCCGTCACTTGGTACGTTTGGTTGCATGTTTGGCTGAGTCTACCATCGACGATGTTATTTATCTGTATTTGTGCCTGTGTTTTCGTAAGTGCTCGTATCGTACATTGAACGTGCGCCTCCTTCGTTATGCAGTCAATGGAAGTGAAAACGCGCGCGCGATTCCACACAGAGTAAGAGAAACTCGACAAACATTCGAATCAAATACAGAGAAACATTTTTTTTCTCTGTTCTGTTCTGTTCTGTTTGGTTGTGCTGTGAGTTCGGTCTCTTTATGCGTGTGCGTATCTGGTTAGGTGTGTGTATGTGTGTGTATGTGTGAATCATTACATCATGTTTATTTTATTTTTTTGAAGTAAAACAACAGCAGCAGCACCAAAATGATTTGATACGTTTTGTTTGTCACACGATTTTATGATAGTTCGTTCTAGTTTATGGTGACAAACAAAACTAGCATAAACGTATTACACACATAGATTGTAATACATTGTAATGAAATTTTGATATGTAATAAACGAAAAACATGTATTGCTACGGAAATTCTTGTGTCATTGCGTGTTTGTCACATTCATCGCACGGACATTCAAGAATAAGACACTGATAATGTGTGAATGAGTTACAAGCGGATATCACGCGCAACTAGAAGAAATACGCCTGAATGAAAACAGCACTGTGGCCTGTGTGTGGCCAGAAGGTTTCCTTTTTACGAAGAAGGACCATATTTCAGCATTTTACACGTCACAAATGAAATATCTCAATTTTTGTTGTTTGTTTTTTTGATGCATTACGCCCTTATAATACGAAAATTCCAATATGAAGTAATATCTCAATAAAAATTCTTGCGAAAACGACCTACTTTGATACTAAAAAAAAAAAGCAACAAACACACTTACAAAAGGCCGATATGGATTTTTCTGTTGTTTTTGATGCGCAAACACAAAGTTCACGATAAATGAGCCCGCCGTTTTGGCCAATTTATCACTGGAATGGAATGCAAGCACCGCAATAACTTAAATCAATATATTAAATCTCTTTTAAAATCACATTTGCAATGAATTCGTTATTTCTCGATCTCTCTCTCGCGCCGAAAAATTCGATTGTTTATTTGAATTAATTATGGTGGTCTCACGCTTATTAAATTAAATCAATTATAGTTAAATGATGGAATTCAGATCAAATGTTTAGCTGACCCCTGTCAATTAATCGAAAATATATTCGCATCAATATTATATCTGTGTAGTATATTATAGAATATGGGCACCATGAGAGCTTCACTCCCCATGATATTTACATCGTAATTTGCTCTTGGTTACACTTTATCGATCAGAAATCTAATAAAAACACTATGATGGTGGTTAATAAATCCCTTTCGATTATATAGTTAATAATGACATAATTTCAACAAAAAAATCTCTTTCGTACACTTGTTTTTAATTAAGTGCATAGAGTAGTGGTTTGATTGATAACATCTCAAAATAATGGTAATGTCAGTTACATTAATCAAGTTATTTGTGATGCATTTCAAAACAAATAATTCAGCGCGAAATATTACTGTGACAATGGTTTATAATTTGATTCAAAGATGGCGGTGCGCAGTGTACATAAGTCGAAGTGCTCATGTGTGTCTTCGATAATAAACTATTGTGAATGAACTAATGAATGAAAGCCACTGTAGAAAACTCTCAATGGAATTTTTTCTCATTCAAATGAATTCCGAGGCAACCATACGATGCGTATTCTAAACGAAATTTCAACAAGGTACTTGATTAAAAAAAATATGTCTTTTTGAAGGAAACAAAATTCAAATAAAATTTTATTTGGTCAAGTGTCGTAAATGTGTCAATTACATAATTGAACGTTTCATTTGACTGTGACAGTCCATTTGACAGCGAAAATAAAAACCAACAAATAAACAACGTCATTCATATGTGAAAAATGACATTTCAAGTGCTCTGATAAACGTCATAGTCGCTGACACAATATAAATGTATTGGATACATGTACGATTTTTCAATAGTAAAATGCCAATGTGCGTTTTCATGTAAGAAACTCATGTGCTAAGACTGAAATAAAAATTACGACAATCCAAAAACATAAACTTAGTCTGGCCAAAACTGCCGTAGTGAGTAGAACTGGATCGTGAATCAAGTCGTGTATAATAATCGTGTTCATTGCGTTGTGTATAGAAATTGTGTGTTTTTAATTGTATAATGTTAGTATAAAATCAATAGTGTCATTTTCTCAAGAAAAAAATACCCCCAAAAAATGTCCAAGTGAAGACATTGCTCTAATGTTATAGCAACACTTTGTGACGGTGAAATTCTATTGAATTCACCATATTTTCTACATTTATCTTGTTGCTTCTTATCTCAATTGAAATAAAATAAAATTTTGTGTTATCTCAATATTGATGATGTCATTGAAAAATATTTAAAATATTTTGACATTGTTCACCGTGCGTTGCATTCAATTGGGAATGCCCATTATTTTTTGGTTTATTTAATATGGAATTTTCGGTGAATGAAATAAGTGTTGGGCCAATGTCGAGTCGGCTAAATTTAGAGTGATTATATAGTAAGAGAGGCGACTATGTTTTGCTGTGCTCTGCAATTTTTTTCTGTAGTGTCGAATTTCAAATATTCTTTTTTAATTAAAATCGCTGTATACAATCATCTGACAGCAAATTTATTCCTAATGAACAGTTCCAAGTACATTGGTTGGATGATTATATGAATTACATAATCGCATTTTAAGTGGAAGCGCATAAGACAAAACCAAGTATCGCGGCACCAAGAATAGTGTGCAATTGTGAGTCGTTAGACTGTTTTTTTTGTTTCTGCTGTATTCTATTTAATGAACCCATAATTTCAGAATAATTTCTCGGTAAAAATAAAATTTTATGGTTTTTTTATGATCTGTTTGGTTCGAAGTGTTACGCAAGAAATATATACGCTTATGAGGAACGTTTTGTTTGATGGTCGAATCGAAATTGATTTATTTCATAAATCGTTTTGCACAAATGACGCACAAGATCTCATTTATAACGCGAATTCAATGACTCAAACTGAACGCTGATCGTTAAATACATTCTGCTGATAATCGGCAAATATGTATTATTTGGTTTGTTTGTTTATTTAGCTCATATCTTCTTCTGTGAACTACGGAATTTTGTTGCAAGTCATGTTTAGTTTGATTTATCCGCTTACAAATCATTAAAACAATCAATAAAATGATTCGAATGAATGAAAATGTTTTTTTTTTTGTTTAAATATGGTCAGCAATTGAGAAACGAGTCAGGCGAAACATATCAAGGTCAATTTGTCGCACACATGCAAACCATCATTCGAATTTAGCGGCAAACAATAACGATTTTGTTTAAGTTTTCCGCTTACTTTAAGCTTATTTGTCATTTATCACAGAGCGTTGTTTACATCGTGGCGCTGTGAGAGTAACAGCGTTTATTTGTTCATTGATAAGTGAACTAGTCGGATTCCGACAGAAACAACATTTTATTATGATAATTGTTGCAATGAAATATTTCCAATAATTACAGTAGATTGCCAAATGTCGACACACGACCAAATGTCGGAATACCGAAAGGTGAATTGAAATTAAAAATTGAAAATTCATTTGAATTGCATTTTTAAAAGTAAATTATGAAAGATCAATATCAAATCTCTTTATTATAATCCAAATTTTAATCAAAAATCTATTATTGCTTTCACAAATTACGTTCAAAAAAAATTCGGCATTTTTATCACTTTTTCACGTCAAAAGTTAAACTATGTCATTTTGAGACAAGCCGGTAAAATGCGTTTTTTTAAATGAAAAAATAACTAGTTTGGAAAAAAATTTATATCGGCGAATTGTAGATAGTTTAATTTAATTATTGAACAGAAATTTTGAAAATATAAAGAAAAACAATTATATTTATTTTTCATTTTTCACTGTAATATTATTCCGGAATAAATCGTCCAATTGCCGACACATAAAGCACCGAAGTTTCAAGTGAAACACTTTGGATTTGACAGATGTGACAGTTAAAGTCGTATTTGGATCATTGTGAAATTCAAACCAAAAATATTCTAGATCAGTGAAATAACGTAATATTTTTAAATATTTTTGCCACTTTACTATAGAAAAATAAGTTAAATAAAATATGGAGCAAAAATATATCAATCTAATAATTTTAACTCCAATATTTTGTATTGTTTACCTCAATGTAAATAGTGCGTTCATGGGCTGTCAAAACTTGAAGTTTACAAGTTTCGTAGTGAAAATTCATGAAATATGTCGAGATTAGGGAGCCGAGAATTGGACGATGAATATCCGACATTTGGAATTTTCGATGTTATGACGAAAAAATGGAAAAAAATAATACATTTTTGGAAATTACTATCTTTTGAGAAACGTGAAATGAAGCACAATTAAATTCTGCATCGAATTGTGTATAAAGTGATATTTTTTCATGAAATCAAAAATGTTAAATATTAAATTGAAGTTGAAAATTCAAACAAATAGTCCGACATTTGGGCGAGTGTCCATACTCGATTTAAATAAATAAGATATATGCTTCTAATTATAAATTTTGTAAAATAAAACGAAACGGATTATTTAAATAGACACTGTGATTATGTTGCAATTGTGATATGAATTACTTACATTTGCATACAGAACGGGTTATCTAATCTTAATTAAAAAAACCGAAATGGTTTGATTGTGTCCATCCGCTAAAAACATGACTCTTGTCATTGTATAAAGTATTCAGTTCGGTCAAAAAAGAGAAATGGCACCAATAAATAATCTAATTGGCGCGCAGAAGTATATTTTATTGATACTTGGAAAAAGCTTATTGAAAAAAAATCCAGTGCGATTGACATGTGACCGCCGCGCTCACTGTGCTACATCATGCTTTTATTGAACTATTTCGAGTATTTAAGATGCGCAACAGACTGCTGATAAATTCATACAACTTTATCATTTATTTATGTCTTAATACATGTTAAAATGCGCTGTGTGGCAAATACAAGCACCTGTATGAGTTTATTAATTGGAAAAAAATAATACGGTGATAAGAAGCAATTTTTTGCTTGTTATAAATCCAATATGTGAAACTGTATGACGTTGTATTAAATTACATCTATTATATTTAAAGTGGTCATTACATATTTTCTAAATTCTAAAAAATTGTAAAAATGTCACAATAAACGCGAGCAATTCACATCGTAATCACGCTATTTATTCATATTTTCACGTTTTTATGATACCATTACAATTTTATCGCTATTTTGTTGTCTTTAGTGATTCATTGGGGTTTATTTACAAATTCATAAAATTTCGCTTTGATTGAGTGGAGAGTGCTTTATTTCCTGAATGTCAGCACAAAAATGAACATTTGATTTTCGATATATCGATTTTCCATATTGAGTGTATTAAGCTATTTGATCACAGAGCAGTCCATCTAGTTATCTATTGATATTCTCCGTTTCTGTATAATTTAGCTACACAGATATTTAGATGAACTGCTCTTTTTGAATATTTCAAAATCAGATAATAAAATTGAAATGGTATTTTTCTTTCTCATCTTCTTTTCTTTGATCTTTCAGATTTGATTGTGAAATAAAAAAAACTGAAAAGTTGAAATGGGTCTATTGACAGAAGGAAGTCCACTATCATGGGAAGAAACAAAAAAACTGTCGAAACACGTTCGTGAGCATGGTATCACGCAATTTATAAATCTGTATCGTCGATTGAAGGATCGAACGGGTGACGTTTTAAAATGGGGCGATGAGGTAGGTATTTATTCATGATAAAAGCAATTTGGTCGTCATTTTGTGCACGACTCATTCGCAATGACTCTGCTTTAATGGATATTTGATCATCTATCTTTCTATTGAGTCATTGTGAATTGCATGGAGTTATGAAACTGTAATTGTGTTTAATTTATTTTCAGGTGGAATACATTTTAGTGAAATTTGATGATAAAAATAAGGTTGCACGTGTTCCACTACGAGCTCAAGAATTATTGGCTATTTTGAATCAAAGAGAGGCAGATGATCCAACTGGTATGAACTATTGAAAAGTTAATATTCGATGAATCTATTAATAACAATTAACGTAAATTTTCAGGTGTCAAATCATTATGGCGTCCAGAATATGGAGCTTATATGATTGAGGGAACGCCTGGACAGCCATATGGTGGCCTTTTGGCTCATTTCAATGTTGTTGAGGCAAACATGAGATACAGACGACAAGAAGTTACTGAACTTTTAAACGATGACGAAGCTGTGATGTCGCTCACAAATTTCCCACGTTTGGGAACATTAGATTTTACATGGCCTATATACAAAACCCAACCGGACAACGTTGATGGCTCAGCTCGTTCGTTATACTTCCCTGATGAGGCCATCTTTCCCGGTCATCCGCGGTTCAAGGTACCAAGCGAATATTCTCATATCACACATTCATCAAACAAGAATTGAAAGAGATCTTAAATTTGGTATTCCTTTTTTCAAGACTTTGACCAGAAATATTCGACAACGACGCGGTGAAAAGGTCGATATCAGGCTAACCGTGTTCAAAGATGAAAATACAAAGATACCCGTCGACGGAGCACCTGCCGATAAACCAGATGCTGTTCATATGGATGCAATGGGATTTGGCATGGGATGTTGCTGTTTGCAACTAACATTTCAAGTATGATGATTTTCGATTTGCACATGTTTTTCTAGAGAATTCATCGAAATGTGAGAAAATTAATTAATATATTGAATATTGCAGGCATGTAATATAACCGAAGCACGTACTCTATACGATCAATTGACACCACTGTGTCCAATTATGTTGGCATTGACGGCTGCCTCGCCAGTTTTTCGCGGATATCTCGTTGATTCGGACTGTCGTTGGAATGTGATTAGTGCATCGGTGGATTGTCGAACGGCAGAAGAACGCGGTGAAGTACCTCTCAAAGAAAATCAATTTAGAATCAAAAAATCCAGATACGACAGTATCGATTCATATTTATCGCCAGAAGGAGAAAAGTAAGGATGGAATTTACTTCGAATTGTGCATTGTTTCAAATATTTTGAAATTAATACCGTTTTAATTATGTTGCAGATACAATGATGTGCCTTTGGTATACGATGAAAGTGTTTATCAAAAATTGCGCGATGGTGATATTGATCATTTATTGGCTCAGCACATTGCACACTTGTTCATTCGTGATTCGGTGTCGTTGTTCAGTGAAAAAGTTGATCAAAATGATGAAGAGGATACGGATCACTTTGAAAATATACAATCGACCAATTGGCAGACAATGCGCTTCAAGCCACCACCACCAAACTCGAAAATTGGTTGGCGTGTCGAATTTCGGCCATGCGAAGCTCAGTTAACTGATTTTGAAAATGCTGCCATCGTTTGTTTTGTTGTGCTGCTTACACGTGTTATTCTATCGTATCACTTGAACTTTTTAATACCAATCAGCAAGGTCGACGAGAACATGCAAAAAGCACAAAAACGAAATGCATACCGTGACGAACGATTTTGGTTCAGAAAGAATATCAACACTAAAAGTGATAATTCGAGCAATCACAATGACTCGACGACAAATGGCGAGACCACAGACGATGATGAATACGAGCTTATGACCATTGATCAAATTATAAATGGTAATGGTTCAACGTTCCCTGGCCTAATTCCATTAATTAACAGTTATTTGGCGTCGATGGATGTTGACACCGACACACACTGCACGATTCAACGATACATTCGATTGATTCAACGACGTGCTGCCGGCGAACTTTTAACCACTGCTTCGTGGATTCGTCAAGAAGTTACCAATCATCCCGAATACAAGTAAGTTTACTGGGATGATTCAATTCATGCGTGTGTATACTAAAGCATTTTATTTTTCTTCCATTGTAACCGAAGGAAAGATTCCGTTGTAACCGAACGAATCAATTATGATCTATTGAAAAAGGCCAAGGAAATACAGGAAGGTTCGCGTTCGTGCGAAGAATTACTGGGTCGTTGTACACAATCAAAAACAAAAGACAGTATTCCATCTGCCATCCAGAAGCACTTGACCAAATGCCCCTAAAAGAGACGATTTTATGAATTTATCCAAACATTCAGTCTAATTAACTACTTAAAATTTTATGAAAACATATAGTATATGTTCACTGTTAATGCATTTTATGCTTAAAAATGATTAGTTTGATACACACATTAGCACTGCGTTCGAAATTGAATAACATTTCCATGTTAATTTGATCAAATGGCTAACATGTTTTATGCATTAGATTATGTAATTGTGTACTTTCGATAAAAATACAAATTATCATCAAATCACGACACAGGCCCTAATTTAATAGTTTCTTAGATCCTAGATGGTGCATTCTAATTAATTACCGTGTTGTCGTTTTTAAGCAGAATTGTAGAATTTATATTATATGAAAACTTAAAGAAAAGAAACCAGCAGCATTACAGATTGCAACATTATTTTAATATTTTTATGGACATTCAAAGAAACGGAAACATTTTTTCTATTTTAATTGTCAAATTGTTATTATACTTGAAAGAAGAAAAAAAAAAGAAATTTTTGAAATAAAGATTTTATTTTGATTTTATTCTACAGTTTCAACAGTTTAATCCTTCTTTTGGCATTCAGAGATTTGTTTTCTTTTTGTCGCAAACGATCAAATTGACCTTGAAATATGAAAACGTTGATGTTTTATTTTTCAATTTCAATTAGGTGGCGTTCATTTAATTACTAGTTGTTTGTTCATTCTGTTTGTTCATCGACGTTGGTTATTCACATCTTCTTTCTACAATAACCGGTTTTATTTGTACTTCATATTTAGATGTGTTCACGTATCTTGCATGCGATTATACATTTTGATGTCTCTTTCGCTGAGACTTGATTGTCGCCTATTCAGTCGATTGTCAATGTAACAAAGATTGGTTTGTTTTAATGGAAATGGTAAATATATTTTAAAAATAATCCAATAGTAAATATCAAAAGTAAATGACACTCTTCGTTTCTAGAATAAAACTGATTTGGTGACCGTTTGTGTATTGTGTTTATTGTTTGTGGTTGGATCATGTGATGAATTTTGGGAGTGTCCAACAATAAGTGAAGGATATCCACCAAATTGCGTTTGCCGATATGGATCTAATTACGATAATATGACAAATACTTGTCCAAATCCAAATTGTCCTACCGCCAGCACCGCTGAATCATCTTATCCCAATTGCATTTGCACTCAACCGAATTTTGCCTACAGTGCCTATATAAATGATTGCTTTCGAGTTTGTCCGGAACATAGTACCGGTCATTGGCCCACTTGCAAATGTGATGAAAAATTTGCGATATTCGATAAGAGTGAGTTACTTAAATATTCTTAATTAAGATTGAGATATTTTCATTTTTTGACATTCTGTTTATGTTATTATCAAACGGAACTGATGATTTATTTCAATCGCAGGTACATTCAAATGTCTAACATGTCCAGCAGATAGTGAAAAAGGCCAACTCTATCCTGATTGCGACTGTGGTAAGACCAAGGCATACTTACTTAAAAATTACTATTCCATTACTCTACCATTCCTGATCCATTCTTTTCTTCTGATCAACTCTTAGGTAAGACTGGCACGTATGATAGTTATCGAAACGAATGCATGAAATGCCCCATTGAAGATTCCATTGGAATATACCCAAACTGTTCATGCATACATAAAAATGCAACCTTTAATGAACTTCGAAATATATGCGAATTTTGCGTTGATGGAAGCTCCGGAAAAATTCCGAAGTGTGTTTGCAACAATGGTGCAGGTTAATAAATCAAGGACACATACGACTGTAATATTGAATTCAATTGAATTTTCACTTTCTTTGCAACAGAATATAACATGTATGCTAATTTTTGCGAACAATGCCCGTACGGAAGTGAGGGTATATTTCCAAATTGTCAATGTTCAAATGGCGGATTATTTAATGGATACTATTGTGAAAATTGTCCATGGGGCGCAATGGGACAGTACGGAAATTGTTCTTGTGGCGGCACTCAAACGTATGATAAAGAAAATAATACGTGCAATGAATGTCCATCAAATAGGTTCATTTTAATTTTCAAGCTTTATTTTTATGTTTTTTCATGATTTGTAAAGATTTGCATTTAAGGTTGCAATTAATGGATTTCAATTCAAATATCATTCTAGCACCGGTACCCATCCATCTTGTATGTGCAATGAACCAAATCAGTATGATAAAGAAGCGAATGAATGTTTGCAATGTCCAGTAAATTCAAACGGAACGTATCCAAATTGTGAGTGTAACAACGGGCTGTTTGCAAAGAGCTATAGAAAATGCATCGAATGTCCAATAAATTCGACGGGTTTGTATTTTTTTTGGTATATATTACAATATAAAACGTGAAATACCGGAAAAATCAAGATCAAATTTCATTTTCCAGGCATTTATCCAGAATGTGAATGTGAGTTGGAAAATCATGTATTTAGCGCGTATATAAATGAATGCTATGTCGAATGTGGAAGTGAAAGTATTGGATTGCATCCGAGATGTAGATGTGAGAAACCTGGATTTTATTATGTACCCGAAGAGTTTACATGCAAGAGTATTGTCGGTCGCGAGTGTCCGATCGCAAGCATTGGACTTGGACCAGATTGCTTATGTGTTCAACAAAAATTTGCATTCAACATAGTTTCCTGGAGATGTGAAATTGAAGATGTCCATTTTGCACACTATCCCTCTCAATTCTGTCCAAGTGGTGATTACAGATGGCCACAATGTCCTGTGACAATCGATCGTAATGCATTGCTGAGTTTGGTTGGATGAAACGAGACTTTATTTTCCCATTTACGTTACATACATACATCATATACATGACATTTATTGATAGTAATGTGCATTATATTTAATCAAACAAATTTAAAACATGTCAATGAAGTTTCAATTTAGAAAATCAAACACCTACAAACACATATCTATTGGTGAGATCTAAAAGAACGCAAGTGTATTCGACTTTGTCGCAATAAAGGAATGTAAGTTTTTTCATGGTTCAAATTTTTTAAAAAAGAAAGTATGTATTTCGGCTGAATCAGTTGTTGGAAAAGAGATGCATGTTTCATTGTTTTCGTTTGGATAAAAGAACGTAAGTGTCTTTGTTCTGGAAGTGGACTGCAGTGGATCCTCAGGATCGTTCAGAACCGCTCCTAGTTCTGGAAGTGGACCCTCAGGATAGGCTATGACATTGTCAAACCATAGACTGGTCCATCCGGAGGATCCACCAAAGCCCAATTCCAGAAAAAATCGTCATAACATGCATCTCTTTTTTAACAACTGATTCAGAATCACTTACTAGCCTTCTGCAAAATTTATTTAGTGCGAAACATGCATTCCTTTATCAACAACTGATTCAGCCGAAAAACATACTTTCCTTTTACAAATTTTTGTTGGTGTAAAACATACTTCCCTTTCAGAAAGACAGAATTGGCAAAACACATACATTTCTTTTCCAAAATTTAAGGCGAAAAAAATACATATATTCGTACATACTAAAACTGAAGAGCAAAAAAAAAGGTCCTCACTTTTTTGGCCAAAATCCCCAGCAAATTGAAAGAATTCTTTGAAATTTTTTAAGAGGTAATACTTCGTCAGGGGGGGTAATCGGACCCCTCGGACCTCTGCTGAGGACGTATGTTAGTACAGCACTTGAAATAAGTAAAATTCCAACCATTTCGTGCACGGATTTCGCAAAAAGCACAGAACATATCTTAAATAACAAGTGTAAAATGAAAATGAATGAAATGACGACAATCGACCAAATAGTGTACGATATGGAAAAACTGTTTGGTGGCCATAGGCCATTATATTTGAACACTTTCAAAAACCAAATAACAATTTCGGATGTTTCCATTGTAAGGATGTTAAAAAAATCATCCACTGAAGCTTAAATTCACAAACATCTTCTTATATTATAATCTCTGTCTGCTGAATTTCTTGTCTCTGTCTGAAGAAATAAGGAATAAAAGAGAATTTTTAAATAAAGTCAATCAAGATCAAAGCAAAATGTAGAGAACGCCCAATGAACTGATCTGTTTTATTTTTCCAGCTTAGTGAAATTACATAAACTGTCCGTCAATGAATTGGGCGGATACTACAGATGTCCGTTCATTTCACATTAGCCTACAGATACGAATTCATTATTTTTACTTTTATTTCATCGGTATGTCATGATCAGGGAAATAATGAACTTCATTTAGAGGATACAGATTCGTATGATTCATCAGTTCGCTTGTATTAATTTTTTCTCTTTTAAAATGGCTTTATTCGGATTCAGCGGTTCCCAACTCAGTTAGACTCGCGGCCCAATTCGTGGAAAAAAAAAACACTTGCTACGGCCCACCAAAAACTTCGAATGTATAATAAATAATAACACATTTTTTTATCTTAACATTTTTTTAATGAATTTTTCCGAGTTTATTTGGATGACTTAAAAAGCTGTTTAATTCATGAAAAAAAAAAATCTTTTCGCACTCAAATTATGCTCGCGGCCCATTTTTTAAAGCTTCGCGGACCACCAGCGGGAATCGCTGATTTAGATAATAAGAACACAGTAGCTTCTTTACATCAAATTCTGCTTTATTTTCATTAATACCAGACCATTTATTTATTATCAATAATTGTCATCCAGATATTTGAGCTCAAGTGATTGTTATAGTGATGACACTCCTTGTCTGATTAATACACAACAAACGATTATCATCAGGTCATTGAAGTGGTGAATATCTGGCCTATCCCGTGAATAGATCAATGATACCACCAATTATCCCTCCAAGCAAAGCTCCTACTAATCCCACTAAACCACCAACACCAATTCCAATCACTGCCACAACGCCGCTTAAAATCTGTGTAACGGTTATGACCAATAGCGCCGGAACAATAAATCCAATCAAACTTGCAATTAGTGCAACTGGAATCTTTCCCCTGCGTGCATCCAATAGTTTAATGAGTGGCTTAAGTACTTTATATTGGCGATGGGAGGAGGAATATTTCCAACAAGTGGAAATCCAGTTACGTTTGCGATCGAAGTGAGAATTTCACCCAATGTTGCATCATCGTCCAGTGCAGTGAGTGCTGTTTTAAGTGCGGAAACAGAAACCGAACTATTTTTGGCATTTGAAAATAGGTCGTTGATAATGCTCAATCCGGTGTTTTGAAGTGAAACAAGAAGATTCAACAGTTGATCGTTGGCAATTCCGAGTGCGATGACTATATCTTTGGTACCAATCGATCCGGTTTTCTCTTTGAGTGCGTTTATAATATCCGATTTTTTCACTGGTGTCTTAGCAATATCTGATGGAATAGCTTCCTTTGATAAATTAATTTTGAATAATTTAATGACTATCTCAAGTACTACACCCACTGTGGTTTCATCATCGCCTTCAGAAGATTTCAATTCAGCCACAAAATCATCTACATTCACTTCGTGATCACTTGAAACCAAGACATCGACAATGCTCAATAAAGTACCAGCCACCGAAGTAATATCATTCGAAAGGCTTTCATCAGACTTTAAAAGTGCACCGAGAAAACCTTCAATTCCAATTGACCCAGAATTTTCAGCGATTGCACTGATAAGGTCCGTTACATTTGCTTCCATGTTGAAAATACCAGATGGAATGGCGTTTTCTGCGACTGGATTGTTTAACGAATCGCTGATTCTAACAATAACTGGACCCAATGTGTTGTCGTCATTCTCCGATAATGATTTTAAATCAGCAATAAAATCATCAACTCCCACTTGGTTATCGTTTACTTTTGAAAGTAAACTGGCTACATAGTTAATTATGGTGCCTTGTTTTGAAATGGCGTCAGTTGATTGAGTTGCTGCTTCAATCGCTTCGGATTGATTGGATATTACTGCCGCGTTATTGATGCCAATGGCAAGAAGAAAAATGCAAAAAATTAGCATTATTTGGAACCTACTGAAACTTACGAAATGAATCAAATTGCGACATGTTATCAAATTTTTCGTATATTTATAGTATTTCTTGGATGTTCTTATCTAAATGGAACCAGAAATTTGTCTAAAAAATTGAATTCACGGTGACATTGAAACGAATTTTATCTTTTCTTAAGTTTAATTCACATAGATTAGAAATTGTTTGTTAAATGAGCATTTTTGGCAATATAGCATTTTTCAACATGATATAATATTATTCATAATCTGTTATCTAAATTATTTACGTGATCACCGGCACATTTTAGACGAAGTAATTATCATTGGAAGACATTGCAGTGTGATTGTGTGACGTAAATAAATTTCCAATTGTGAAGATTTTTCATATATTCAGCTTGAGTTTTTTCTCCGTCGCCCTTTATAAATACAATAGCTCAATTGATTTTTACGAGATTCATTTTTTTATCAGATAAAATCAGAAATACTACAATCAATTTGAACGAAAGAAAATGTTGTCGTTCTATGCCATTAATCGATTTAAAGAACTCTTATCGGATATTATAATATTATATCTATATAAAATTGTGTGTACAAATTGAAGAATATTCAATACAATTATGGTTTATGACGTTAACTGTCATCTCTTGAACATTTATCCAACATTCATATATGATATTATCAAAGAAATATATTGAAGTAATTACGTGTTGCCTACACAAGGGCGTTTTACACACTAAGTTTTCAATAAAACCAAGAGAAAAAAAACCCAATTGATATAATTTCATATTTGATTGTAATTAATTGAGTATCGACTGTGTACAGCAAAACTCATGTAGAGACACGAACAAATCATTTATTTACGTCTTTCCGAAATGAATTCAATTAAAACTCATTTGTATTCAAGAATAGCGGGCTTACGAAAACCAATGACGGCGGCACACCACAGCTCAGAACATATTCGTTGCGTGCACAACGTACGTCATGATGCATGTAGTGGTGATTATTGTTTATAGTATCTATATGCTATGATCGCCTGAATATCGACTCTAAAATATATCTAAATAGCAATAAAAAAATGGTATGGTGTGTGTATAAATGATAAACATTCGTTGGTAGTCGTAAAAGAAACTTGACAGCTATGTGCACTCGATACATTGACACAACGTGTTTTGTGTTGAGTTTCAATGAATATAATTCTAAGTTTTTTTTAAATAATCGACTTATAAAACTATTTGTAATTATTCGATTGTGAAAAATGATTTAGTGTGATTTTATTTTTTGACCAATTATCTAATGTTTCAAAAAAAAAAATCTCTTCCGTAGACACTGTGTGGTTGATATTTTTTTTTAATAGTGATATTTAGGAATTTCTGTTTATTACATCACAAACTATGCCAGTGAAGTGAATTGGGAAAAACAAATGCGATCTTTTCATCAAAAAATTCTTGAGAGCAAATTTCCAAAACAAATTTTATGAATGCGGTAAGAAAGGTTTATATGATGATTTAGCCAAAAAAAAACCTGATTCCTTTGGAATTCACGTGAGTTGTCTTTGAAAAACGAGTCGAGTACCAAAAAAGAATGAGACAGTCGTTGTATTGATGTGACATTAAAATAACCAGAGAAAATTTGTATTTGGCTAGCCACTGTGTGAGTCACAAACACAAATTCGGCAAATCATTTATCACTAGTCCAATTCATTTGTGCGCGTTTTGAAATTCCTTTTTTAAATTGTTTTCCTGCAGCATTCATATTCCGATCAAGTTTCGATGTAATCTTCATGCATCTCGTGTGTTGTTGACGCAACAAAAAAATGAATAAAGTCCACACGGTGGTAGGCTCGCATTACCTGTGTGTATACGACTGAAAGTAAACAACCAACATGCGAGCGAATTGAACGTTGGTCGTGTTTATTAGATATGTAAGATGACGTGCGCAAAATGACCAAGCTGTTTAATTATTTTGAACAGTGACCGGACGATTTTGTATACGAGCCGAGATAGAATATTTCTTGTTTTCCTCATGCAAATTATAATTACGATTTCTCTCTCACTCTCCACTTCGCTCATTCACTCGATAGAACAACAATGCTTCAAATATTCTCGCGTCAAATTGTGATGCCACTCATTTATTTATCTATTTAATCGAAATTCCGCCTTCCGTGTACTTCAATCGATTATTGGCGTATCCATTTTCGGTCTAAATTTAAATGAGTGTTTTTGGCATTTAGATTTCAATACGTACGATTTAAATTTAGAGTGCATATTCGGTGCTTTAAATATTCTTTAGCTTCTATAGATTTCCGTAGATATTATCAAACAATTTGTTCGTTGTTTGTCCCACGCAATCCACTGGAGCGCATTCATAAATTGTATTTGAATTCAACGTTTAAACAAATAATAGAAGTTCACGGGCGAACTTGAGCAACTTTTTCGCATGCAACCATAAAAGTTTAATTGCAAAAAAAAAATGATGGAAAATCTCCAGTCCAATAGTCGTAAAGAGCCGGTTTACTAGCCGCTCCCTATGGCCTGTTCAGTTTACGGGTGCATCGGCATGTATCGATATATTAATAGAAACTTTAAAAAGATTCTTGTTGATATTGTGTTGACATAACCGACCAAAACTTTCAAATCAAACTAAAGAATTTGATGACGTGTTGTTGTTGAGCGTAATTGTTTTATTTTGGTTATAGCTGAGTGAATCACATTTTTTAAGCTGTGATTTGCGCTTAATTGTTTTGTTTAAAATTTTCAATTGTTTGTTTTGTTATACTTGAAACTCAAGAATTATAGCAATAATTTCAGAAGAATTCTGGAGTGATGAAACAAAATCTCAATGAGAATGCACGATGACATGAAATTTCTAAGTCCAAATGTGCAAATATACGGCGGCTATTACGTGGTTACATTAAATATAAACGCACAGGTAGCGAGAAGTAGCCAGCGATTGGTTGGTTCAATTGAATGTTTGCTGCGTTGTTTTAATGGGTACAAAAATCATTTAACGATAACAACAGCAACCAAAGCTAGTGTAAAGAGTTGCGACCAAGAATAATGAATCGGAAAAAAAAATTCAAATATAGAAAGGCCGAGAAATATGGCGTTGAATAGACAAAGAGAATATAAAAAAAAATAATTCCCAAATAGAATAGAATGATGTAGAGCGAATAAGTAGAAAATTCAGTTCAAACTTGTATATTTTATTTGAGCGCGGTTGCGGTTTGTTTTTCTCTCTCGCATATTGTTCATAGCTATATTTTTGCTGCTCTAGACGTTGTTTTGCTTCTTTTTTTTATTTATATTTCACACATGTACTTCAAAGGCACTTTTCATGCATACACAACGGAACAAATATGCGATTCACGATGCGAAGAGCTTTGTAGTAATTGCTCGCGCGAGCGATATGCACGATTTCAATGGCACAATCGAAAGTCAGCATATTATATCGTTTACAATATATACACACATATGACGTTCGCTTATGGCACCGGAGCCGACATACTAAATAATGTACGGGCAAAACCGATGGTGTGTTGTGTGTATTGTGTGAGCAGAGTGTTTGGTTTGATTTTAGCCTTTTTCGGAGTTGAAAACACTTGGTTTGCCACGAATTCGATCAGTCATACGCCATCAACTGAGTGAACGACACTCCGTTGTGAAAGACAAAAGTTACGTTGTCTGTTTTGACCGCGCGCGCGATTGCTGCTGGCTACAATTGATTTTTCGTGCATTAAACTGTGTGCGTATATATTTATGGTTGATTTTTTATCGGATTTATTTAATATCATGATTTTTTGGATTATTTTTTGTTTTGTTTTTATCATTTTCGTTTCGGATTATTTCGTATTGAATTAATTCATGGAAAGATTTTTTTCAAATCATCAACAGAATGGAATAATTAACAAAAATGAAATAATTGAAAGCAAAGAAAATGAAGACGTAAACAATTCTAGTGTGAACCTTGTACTGATTTTCTCTTTTTCATTCTGGTTTATTTTCTCTCTATAGAATTACATCACATGAACTACTTCTCGGAGGCTTTTGTATCGAGTATTTAAAAGAGAATATACATAATCATATGGAAAGGTGCATCATTGAAGTCTGAAAAGTCACACGTGTCTGAGTGTTTTGTAATTATTTTCTGGGTGGAAATTCGCGCCAACAAATTTTTGGTCATAACTTGAGTTAAAATCTTGAAGAGCACATCGTCAAGTACACAACAACTATAATCACAACAACAACCACAACAACATATTTATATCAACAAACAAAGAAGAAAGACAAAGAGCAGGCTAAGCGGTTTGGCATAGAGATAAAAAACAGCGAGAAAGAGAGAAAGAAAAACTGTCGAAAATGCTGAAATCAGTGAAAAATAAGCGACGTGAGTAAAGTTTTGCCACTTTCTCTTATCTACCATTTACGTATAAAATACACAAATTAACATAATTCGCCGCCGAAATAATGGGCGCACGTGAATCAATACAAATGACGAAATCCACATACCTATAAACAGATAACAAGAAGCGAATTCTTTGTGTTGTGCTTTATCGTTAATGAAAATGTGATTTTTTACATTTGTCTTTGTTTCACCAAGATAAAATCAATTTAATGAAATGTCAACAAGATCGAAAAGTACATGAACAAATACACTCCAAATCCAGAGCCCAGCTAAACTATCGATGCAATAAAAAAGTGATCTTTTTTCCGTTGATGAATCAGTTGTTTTTAGTGTTGATATAAAATATTTGCTTTACAATTAGAAATTGTAATACGAAACGAATAGCCTAGTTACCTGAAACGACAGCCACACACAACAAACCGCATTTTATGGATTTCACATGAAGTTTATTTTTTCAATCTTCTCTTTTCATGCATCAACACAAACATCAGCCAAAGCGAACATAGTTCAACGGCACAACAAAAAATGGGCAACCACCAATAAAAACGACTTTAAGAGAACATATAGCTTAAATTAAATGAAAAAAAAACAGAAACAAAGTTATGCAATGAAGCACAAACACAAAAAAATCGATAATTATTTTATTTGATGGTTTTGGTGTGTATTTTAGTTGTTGCACACATATCTTACAGCATACATTCAAGTTACCACCTGTTATGGGTTCCACGAAATTGGTTTTGGCCGCAACTTCTCCGGATATAAATTCAAAACGAATATGTATATCATAATTGTACGTGTGCTGCAATGAAATCGTCGCAAGTGTTGAACGTGGCTGGTGTGCATGCCGTGAAAATTCGTTGCATGCATATGCCATTTTATTCTAAACAACTTTTCGATTTTGTCAGGTGATTTCGTGTTTTTTCATCGCTATATCCATCATGTAAACTGTTTGCCACTTTGCTTCGCAATCGCAATCTACTTGTTTTATAGCGCTCTTTTACGTACAAATATATTTCTAAACCGTTCGACCTTATTGCGATGCATTTATAGATTTTTTTCGTTCGTTTTGTCTCTCGAAATGCATTTTTGATGTCGAAAATTTGTTGGAAAATTCTTTTTAACAATAATAATTGACGAATTGTTTCAATTTTAATTGTAAAGATTCCAAAATCGAATGAGCATAGAATGTAAAATTCTTCGCTTTTTTTCTGCTAAATTAAGTGACTGATAAATGATGTAATTTATTGCAAGATAAGACCCTGACAGTCGCACAATGTGCCCTTCAATTCGAGTAAAACAAGTATTTCAATTCTAAGTCTTAATTCTGCTATCGTTTTCGATTTCTTTTCGATCGCAATGACAAACTAACCACTAATTCTACGGTGAGCTTTATTCTATTTCAATAAGTATCGAATAGCACGATAATTATAGAAAATGAACCGAATAGGTCCCATTAAATTATGAGTATATTGCACATAAGTGTGTGTGCGTTCTGATTAAATAATTAATTTCAAGAACACACTTAATTGTGAACTACGATATATATTCTCGTCTCTAAAATCATCAATATTATTTTATTTTTATTTTTGTATGATCGTTTCAGGATTATGGCTTGGTATTCGGTCGGCACGAGCTCATACGGATAAAGTAAACATCATGTTTTTTCATGGGTATGTCAATAGGTTTACATTGAATTAAAACTTAAATAAACATGAATGCAATGCTATTTTCTATTATTTTTGGTGTATATTTGTGCAGTAAAACATTCAATGAACATACCGTATATCCAATGCACGAATCTCATGCGATAATGGCCGATCCAAAATTTGATCACAACAAAAAGACAGTTTTATATATTCATGGCTATGTCGAAGATCCATCACACCAAAGCATTCATGTGACAGTCGATGCATATTTAACGCGAGACGATTACAATTGTTTGGTATTGGATTGGTCGGTGTTGGCTGATGGAAACTTTTTCGTTGATGCAGTACCGAATATTAAGCAGGTATGTTAAATTAAGTGCGATTACGGAGAAAGGGTATTAATAGAATGGAACACCTGTTGTCATTTCGACTGTGTAGTTGGGACCAAAGATGGCTGAAGTAATATTGGATTGGTTTGATGAAGGTTTGAATGTAGATACCTTTCATATAGTCGGGCATTCATTGGGTGGACAAATGTCTGGTGTGATTGGTCGCAGTGTGTTTAAGAAATCACGAGGTGAAACACAAATCGCTCGCATATCAGCACTTGATCCGGCATTTCCGACATTTTACCCATCGCTTGGCACACCGGCTGTGAATAAAAATGACGCAAAATTTGTAGATATTATCCACACAGATGCATGGTATGTTCGTCTACGATTTGGCTCGAAATTTAAATTTAATTCAATTCATTTGATGTGTAGGCTTTATGGAATACCAATCAGTACAGGACATGCTGATTTCTGGCCAAACAGTGGAAAAACACTGCAACCGGTAAATATTCGTGCTGATCAATTATATTGAATTGAAAAATAATTCATTATTTCATTGAAGGGTTGTCCGAAACGAGGAATGCTTTTGACATTGTCAGATGTTGGTAAGAAAATAAATGGTGTGTAGTTTACTTATAAATAAATGTTTGACTGATGAGTTACGTTTTTTCTTGTTGTATAGATTTGTGCAGTCATCGGCGATCTTGGTGGTTTTGGGCCGAAAGTGTTGCATCTTCAGAGAAATCGGCTTTTCATGCAGCCAAAGCAAAAAGTTGGGATGATTTTAAGAAGGGACGCATCGACGAGTCCAGCGTTACACACATGGGCAATGATTGCTCAACTAGGTAATTGTTATGCAATGGATTTTTCATAGCAACATTTCCTAATAATATCCCTTTGTTTCTATGTTTCTGTAGCGCTCGCGGCGACTATTACTTACAAACGAATGGTTTACGGCCGTTTTCAAGAGGCGCAGACGGATTAAACTATACGAAAGTCAAATATGATATAAATCGTACATTCGTAGGCGATAAGACCATTCGAAAAAAAGCTAGTTGAATGCATGTAGTTACGTCACAAAATCATCGTGTGTGTGGAATGATATTTGCCTTTTTTGAACATAAATGAATGGGAATCAGAATCGATTGGGAATGCCTGTATATTTATGAACAATGAAATGATTTGAAATCACTAATTTATATAATCATAAAACAAAAAAAAAAATGTCATGTTATTTTTTAAAACAAAAATTTTACTACTTGTTTAATAAAGAAAATCTCTTTTTTTCTCGTTTTTATATACACTTTACATTTGATCGCACAAGTGATCTGTTACCTTATTTTCATATTGTTAATAAAATTTTCAATACATATATGTATAAAACAAAGTAAGGCGTCTCATTTATTAAGGAATTTCATTTCAATAAATATCAAAGGTCATCGTGACTTTGATGATGCATTGATTTGTGATCACTGTCTCTTTGCGATTTCTTTAAATCAACTCATTTAAATGATAGCAATTTATTGCCTCAAATATTGTTCGTTTCATATTGTGTGCTCAAATTATTCCAATTGAAAGATTTCATTTTACAGAATATTAGTTAATGAATTCCAATTATCGCTTCACATCAACATCACGCACATTCTTACTGCAGCGTCTGTTATTGTTTGAATCATTAAAATGATTCGTATATTCCGTTGCTGTAGTACGAAAACGGACGCAATTCTCTTTTGTTTTGAACATACAAATATTCATCTGCTAAATTTGAATTAAATTGATTTTCAGATGTCCATGGCAGCAAACTGATCGTATTTTTACCCGGATGACCTAGAAGTTCAAGAGAACATTCTTAAACGAGAATAAATAGCTAGAAGAATTTCACAATAGTTTGGAATTCACCACAGTTTGTTTGTAATAATGAATAACAATCTTCCGTGTGAATATGCAAACCAGTCAACTGTTTTGTTTAAGATCCCTATGCACAATTTAAATTGGCTGTTGTTAAATACAGATAAAAGTTTGATAACGGGTTTGGCATGCAAAATAAATAGAAGTTCCGTTCAATGCAACATTTCGTTTGTGTCTATCGAAATTTTGATGAAAACTAATTTTTCATCTTTGAGACTGCAGTCATCATTCAAATACACTCATTTTTTTTTTTTTCAAATTAATCAAACTTATTTTAACTATATATAGTTTACCCAATAAACAATTGTTGGGGCAAATTCATCCATTATCGGGCATATGTTGACGGTCAATTTTGTGGCCGGATTTGTGTGTAGTTTCAGTCATTTTCAACGTCACCAGTGGAAGAAAAAGAAGGAGAAAGAAAAAGTTAGCTAAAATCTATAGAGCCATATTTCTATCGGCGAAAATGGATTTTTTTCGAATGTTATTTAACTGAGCGCCACATCCAAATTAAATTCATTTTTAACATTTGATAAAATAATACTTACCTACAGATAAATCTGTACTGAACTGTGTACAATTACACATTTAGACAATGTGTACTATACACAATCACCAAAGCCACAAAATACAAGCTTTGCTACTAACTACCAGAGTTATTATATTTTTTCTTTTTGATTTCGACGCTGCTTAATCATTGATCTGGAACAACGTTTGCATTGGCTCTTCTGCGTGCTGGTTGTCTTCTACGCAATGGTGGTCTTGGAGGTGCTGGTGCTCTGACATACGAGTTGTGCATTTCCAAATTGAATATGTAACAAAGACCTGTAATTAATAAGAGGCAATTTAAATTATTGGAAAATATACCAAATAAATTACAGTGTTTACCTTTGTACATGATGCATCTAGCCGCAACAATGTCTCGATGCCAAACGGTGCAAAATCGTTTTTGATGTTGCTGTTGTTGTTGTTGTTCCGGATATTTATCAGCGTCGCCTCCCATTTGAATTGCATTCACAGGGTTTAGTAGCCAGTTTTTCAGAAAGTACATTTTCTTTGACTCTAATCGCCCTGGTTGAAATTCTGCTGGTTGATTTGCTGGATCCATGATGCCTCTTGCGATCAATTTCTTCACGCAGCTATCTTTCTTTTTGCGTCGTTGACTCTTCTTCGTCACAATTAGCCGTGGTAGTGAGATATACGGTTCTATTTCTTGTGGTATTGGTGCATCGCGAGTACAGTTACGGCACACTTTGAATCGATATTTTTGTGTTTGAATCGGGAATTTCTTCTGGCAATTCGCACAGTGTTGAGATGTGAAATCTTCATTCACTTTGTGTACATCTGAATGGCCAAGTTTTTTAATGCTGCATTGAAGATGCCGTGTACCTGGGCATCGTTTTCCCTTTTTTATGCCAATTGGTGAATTGGGTGCCATATCCACTGCTCCGATGTTTATAAGCGATGGCTCATTCTTTGTTATTACTTTCGCCAGCCAATCTTTCTCACCTTGTGACCCGATGTATTTGTCAAACGAAAGCCGTGCATAACGTCGCCGAGCATATGCAGCCACTGCATCTTTCACCATGGTTAATCGATGCCTGACGTAATTTCTCCATCGGATTCCTCGCGGTGATGGTATCGATGGATAGCTTTCACGGTCCAATTGCTCTCGTTGCGTGAATCTGGCAGTCATACGCTTTCCCATTTTGTCTCTGACTTTTTGTCCGGCACCCCAATGATATGACTTCGAAGATATCTTGAAATTCTCCTTTAACAAAAAAATTTAAAAATGAGCATTGATTTTTGTAGAAAACATTTTATTTAAATATAAACTCACCTCAGTGCGATCTTCAATATTCCGACGAATTCCGGCTAAGTATGTTTTCATACCGGGATCAATTGCGACGATGTATTTATACTCATTGTTCTCGAGTTTTTGCTTGATTCTTTGTCGATGCAGCTCCGTATTCTCGATCTCAGGCTTTGGTGTTCTGTACAATACCGACGCGGAAACGCTATCGCAGACTATCATATGATGAAACTGTTGGTTCGGTTTCTTGATCTCGTTGATTTTGTCCATGTTGAACAAAATGGCCCATGCTTCATCTTCGTTCTCCTTGTAATAGTTACGGCTATACATATTATGCCCTCCATGATCATTGTTAAATATCTTCGGCACAACTTTCCATTGGGCCAGCAGGCTCATCAAATCATCTTGATCGAATTTAATGTGTTTCAACTTCGAGTCACATATCGGTATGACGGTGAAATTTCTTATTTTTGGTGGCAATGGCTTGGATGGTTTGCAATAAAAAAGCGGATGGCGTTGGTGTCGTAGCCATAATTGCACAAGATCGTGATGCTCTTCCAAAAATATACTTATTTCACGTTGAATGAAGATGAAAAACCACAACGATTCAAACCACTTTTTCTCGATGTATTCAATCATTGACAAATATTCGCGAAATGATGGTAAACAGCGTACGGCGACTTGTTCATACAACTCATTCATTTTGTTCGTTCGGTGTTGATCGCCTCCGGTACAATCTTGATTGAACATAAGATTGTTCTTTGCATTTCTTATGTCAATGCCATCAAATTTTATGAGCCGATTAGGGTCTTCGTTCAATTGATAGCGAATCATTTGCAAGAAGCTCTCCAATATATTATCTAAATGCGTTGTCAAATTTGTCGTAACATTTGTCAAATATTGTTGATTCAAGTATTCAAATGCGTTGCCCATTTGGTACCTACTTGGCCATTCAAATTGATCATCGGCAATCATTTCAAGGAATCCACGTGGTATTTTCGGTTGTTTTGGATTTTCCAAATTTTCTCGTGATACGGCGGCGAAACACTCACGTATAACATTTTTTCCATCACTGTCAATGAAATATTGCCGATCATCGTTATCTGCTGCAAGGTTGACAACATATAAAAACAATGTCGAACCTAGGTAGCATATTACTGTACCATTGTAGCATTTATGGAAAAAATGCTGTGTTAGCGCTTCCGAATATTCAGACTTGAATACCGAAGGCGCTGACAGTTTTATCGATCGCAACTCTTCATTGTCGTTCAATTTTGCCGTATTTTTCTTAAAGGCTGAATTTATTTTTGCACGTCTCCTCTTCATTGTAATGAAAATTAAATCTGTTCAGAAAAAAAACACGAAAAAATTGTCAAATTCATGGCACACAGTCCATTGATCACTTCAAAAAAAAAATCAAGAAAAATGGTTCGTTTTTGAGTACTTACCAACAACACTGTCACATTCACTGCAAAATGACAAAAAGCGCGTTCGAAAATGTTGTATTCACGATGCAATGGTCGACAATTGGAACACAAGGCTAGCGAGAGAGATTAAATAATTGCATAAATTTAATTAAAACACTTTTTCATTTGAAAAATATATATACAAATATAGAGCGGTCAAAGAGACGCTTACTGCTGTGAAATTCTTTACTAAACTGTGGAATCACCTCAAAAATGCACCCGAATTTATAGGGAATTATTGTTGAATCGACAAAAGTAAACGTTTATTAAAAATGGCCGATGATCAAAATCGAAATGTAAATCACCGTATGAAAATATTATTTGTAAAATAGCATAACAGCACTCTTGGTTTGAAGCACAATCTTGAAAATGAACAGAAACTGTTTTTCAAACGTTTTGATATGAAAATGAGATTTTATTTGTGTTGTCGAAGAAAACGATTTATTTAGTTACTTTCATTTCACCATCAGAATATATTGTGTTCTGATTTACAAAACAACTCCTTCTGAAATGTTACGATTGAAACTAATCAACACAATGCACCGTACACATTTGAAGTAACAATCAAAATGAACGTCGGCGAGAAATGTCAAATTATAAACAAAGAGAGATGTGTGATTTTCGGTTGAAATTCGAATTTTGCTGACACAAGCAAATTAAGAAAAATCTGACTGAATACACAGAGTGATACATAATGTATATGTAGACAGAAATGCATATGAATAATCAATACGTTGTATCAAATGCTGTTATTGCTTACGAAGCATACTGTTAATCAACGAACACACATAGCTATCACACGGAGTCTGTCGAAACGTTTTATGTAAACACAATCGAAAAGAGAAATGTTTATGTATGCGATGCGATTATTGTTTATAAAAATGCTTTAAACTTCAACTCCGACATCAAGTCTCACACCAGTAAATAAAACAAATGGAAATATTCTATTGAAATATATTACTCTTTTGCATACAATTTTCTTTCAAAAATTACCACTAAACTGGGCCAAAACATTACATTTTTCAACGTTAAAATGAATAAAAAAACATTACATTTTTGTTTGTTGGGAGATGTGTTTATAGATATATCTATAGATGAGAACCATGGAAGACTATGTTATCTATTTAAAAGGCATCTATCTATATTCGAATCGTTGCGGCGAAAGAGTAGCTCTTATTTTTCTCCAAATAATACTGCAACATAAAGTTTTTTATGAATAGTTTATTTGTTGTATTACAACAAATAAACCGTGTGAAAAAAATTTCATGTTGCAGTATTATTTGGAGAAAAATAAGAGCTACTTTTTCTCCGCAACGATTCATATATAGGTGAGGATCACGCAAAAATACAAATTATTTTTTTGGAAATAAAAATATACAGAGAAAATGGCTGGTGCCTATGCTTGTAAACAAATAAATGATACATAAAAATCGAAATTTCCCTATAGGCTACTTTGTTTCTCATCCGTAGATTTATGCATATTGTACGTAAAATGTAAAAATTTGCGTGTTTTCATCGAAAGAAAACAATCTTACTAACAGGGTTTTTCATAGATACGTATCTATCTCAGTAGTGTGCGGAGGGGGGGGGGTGGGGGGGGGTTTACCCCCCCCTGTGATTTGGATGAGAATTTATTTTTCGTGAAATTTATTCGAAATTGCTAGGGTTTTTGATTCAAAAAGTGAAGACCCTTTTTTTTTTTTTTTTTTTAGCTCATCAATGTAGAAAATTGAAGAAAATTCTTTCAATTTGCTAGGGTTTTTGGCTCCGAGAGATTTTTTTCCGATTTGCTAAGGTTTTTCGCGGAGAAAATTCTTTCGATTTGCTAGGGATTTTCGCCTCAAAAAGTGACTTCCAAAAAAAAAAAAAAAAAAAAACGAAAATTTGTCTAATTTGCTAGAGAATTTTTTGTTTTTGGAAAATCACCCCCCCCTGAAAAATTTTCCTCGCACACTACTGATCTATCTATATCTATAAAAGATATCGTAGATAGATAAAATCTAATATCTATCTAACTGCTATATTAATAATTTAGATACGCCTCATATCTATCTATCTTTACCGAAAAATATCATCAG
Organism: Contarinia nasturtii; assembly: GCF_009176525.2. NCBI lineage: Eukaryota > Metazoa > Arthropoda > Insecta > Diptera > Cecidomyiidae > Contarinia > Contarinia nasturtii. The sequence continues at coordinate 2,018,528 of NW_022199997.1, read as the reverse complement.
AAAAAAGATAGATACATATATACAAATATTTCAAGTAAGTTACTAACAAATTAATCCCCTGACTAACAACTCGAAATCCAAAAGCATTCAGTATCGTTAAAACTTCGCCGAGAAAGCAATAAATTTGTGTGTCTTATCAATATTATTTTTTTTTGCTATTTTCCTCTTGGCTTAATGGATTTTGGACAAAATATGTGGGTCACTTGTTGGTTTCCACTAATACTGGGTAAAAAGCGTGCAAAATAATCTCAAAATCTTAATCGATATAATAAAATTAGTTTTGTTTCTGTTATTCAATTAAAGTTGTGGTTTTTTTTGTTGGCAATTGTGGTGCGAGATTGTCTACTGAACAAACAAAACTTATTTTCTTCTATGGACCCAATTACTTTGACCATCGAATTTATGATTTCAACAAATTGGACGAAATTGTTGAGCATGAAATGTATAACGCCAGTCAAACAACCGTTTTGTATATACATGGATATCTTGAGTCACCCGATAGCGACAGCGTGCATTTAATAGTCAACGCATATCATGCACGCAAAGAACACAATCTAATTGTCCTCGATTGGTCTGATGCAGCATTTGGAGACTATTTCATACAAGCCGTACCAAATTCGGTCACGGTATTTCAACTGATGCATCTTTTGATATTTCTTTTATCTATTTGTGTAATTTCATTTTTGCTTAGTTGGGTAACATTTTTGCAACGGTGGTGTTGAGTGCATTTAAAAAAGGATTGGATAGAGAAAAGTTTCATGTTGTTGGTCATTCGCTTGGCGCTCAACTTGCGGAAGTGATGGGTCGCAAGATGTTTTTAAAATCGAATCAATTTCAAAAATTAAAAAGGTTACAAAAAATCACATTAAATCTAACGTCGATACAATGAAAATTATCATTTGATCATTCTTTATATAATTTTAAACTTTTTTCAGAATAACCGGTTTAGGTATGGTCAGTTAGCGTGAAATAGACCAAACTTGATGCATAATACAGTGTTTTTGTAATCATTTAGATCCTGCCAATCCTCCTTTTTTTCCAAATATTCTATTGGACCATCTAAGTCATTCGGATGCTGAATTTGTTGTATGTTTTTGCCAATTGATTGAACCATAATTCAATTTAACCTTTTCCGGTCATAGGATATAATACACTCTGATGCTGGACTCTACGGCCAACCCATTTCGACCGGTACAATTGACTTTTGGCCAAATGATGGAATGACTTTGCAACCGGTAAGTTATAATACGCCGAACCAAACATAAACGGTGGAAGTTGAAAAGTTCAAAAACTGATTTGGCTTTTTATTATGTTAAGGGCTGTCCCTTTAGGCTTGGCATTCCTCTTAGCGTTAATGGTAAATGAAAATAATCTTGGCATTGTTAAATTTCATAATATTTCTTGCATTTCCAATATTTTTAGATTTGTGTAGTCATCAACGATCAGTTAAATATTATGCTGAAAGTGTTGCCTTACCAAAGGGAACCACATTTCATGCTGTATCGGCAAAAAGCTGGTCACGTTTTAAAGTTGACGACACAAATTCTTCAAATGTCGTGAACATGGGAATTGATTGTTCTACCAAGTATTCAATGCTTTTCGTTGCAATTCAAACGTTTTCTTTTTTCAATTATTCAATTGATTTTTAATTTTAGCGCTTATGGAGATTATTATTTACAAACGAACGGTGAACCACCATTTTCACGAGGCATAAACGGACTTCGATATTTGAATTGACCTACGAACTGATGTTAAATGATATCGCACAGAATATAATTAGTTTCTTTATTTCAAAATGTGTAGTTTAATTAATAAGAAACACACTTGAGACTATAGATAATACGTCGAGTTTCTTTGATGGAAAATTAAACCTTTTGTTGGTCATCAAATACATTCAAAAGTGTTCACATTTGTATTTTGTCACTGTATGTGCGTTAAAAAATTGTTAACACGATAACTTTCAAACAAGAAAAGTAATTCAAAATCTGACTTCACAGGATGATTGAAGGTGCCGAGGAATAGAAACCATTAGATTTTGAGCGACTTTGGTTGATACAGTGAAGTGTCATGTCTGGTGTGATGCCCATGGCCATCCATGGGAAAAATTCAATTTTTCTTCCAAAAGTGATATTTAATGTATTCTTAAACACTCAAAAATATGTATTGGGAGGTTTTTGGGTACGAATTGAAAAATTTATCAGAAATTATTGGTATCGCAAAACTTATATCAGATTCAGTTTTCTCATGAATTAATATTTACGGTAAAAGATATGTAATCTTACATCCAGATATTAGGTTTGAGCTATGGATATAGCGGCTGCTATTTCATAGCCGCTATTCATAGGCGCTATTGATCTCGTTTTATTGCATTTATGCATATTGTGCGTTATTTTCTACATCTCTCTCGTACTCACATTCAAATGTACAAAAGAATAGTAGGCTATGATATTCCTACTCGGTGTTACACACAGCACACGAATTAAATAGCGCCTATGAATAGCACCTATAAAATAGCAGCCGCTATATGCATAGCTCGAGCCTAATGTCTGCTTACATCCTTAAGATGAACTTTTCCGCACTGTGATCCACAACATTCATTTAGGACATTTTATTTTCTTTGTAATTTGACTTTGTTGATATAAATGAATGACATAATTGTATTACAATCAAAATATATGATAGAAACCAAAAACTTTCATTAAAAAAAAACGAAATAGTAAGTCCCAGATTAGAAGCAACAGTTTAAATAATACGATAGACGCTTAGCTGAATTAACCACAAGTTTAAAAATTTAATCATATTAAAGCTCACGCTCCGAAAAAAATGTGCACGAAATACAACAGATGGCGCATAGCAATGTTTCTTAATGAACTTTTACCTGATTTTTCAAATCATAGTCAAAATAATTGCGTTTGAAGGTAAAGTATTATTGTTATAAATTCACGAAAAAACGTTGGTATAAATAAAATGATATTTTGAATATTTCAATGATTCTTCCTAATTTATAGACGGCGATTTTATTCACATTACAAAGAAAAATTATTTTTGCCAATGTCTTCAATCATTTGGCGCTCAAATGGCGACCTATGAAGTACCTTTCAGTTAAGTTTGATTGGCTAATAAGCTATATAACGTTGGAGAGAGAGAACATTCAGATCTATCATTTAGAAAAGTGTGATCAAAGTCATGGGTTGCTTACAATGAGACTCGAATGCCGACTTTTCCTACAATTTTTCATCCAAATGGCCGAATCCATATATATCATACTATTCTTAAGCTTAATGAAATCAACTACGTCCGAACTTAAACCAATAGAGTTTATTATTAAAAACATTTCCAAAATGAACCCACAAAGTAAAACGAAATAGTGCGTCACCGTTTATATTTCCTCACATTTTTTTCTCCTTTCCATACGTGCATCGCATCACGTAGTTCATTGAAACAAATGCTTTAGTTTTGTTTCTTAAGAAATCTTTAGATAAACAACTCAAATTTCTAACGATTTATGATCTGTAATCAAGTCATAGCCTGTTGTGCTCAAGAAAGTCGAGAATAAAAAGTCTCACGATCAAAATCATTGAAAACCATATGATTATCTGCTGATATCAAATAATTTACCAAAAATCTTATATTTCCTATAGATTGAAATTGTTCCTTTTGTGTTTTGTTTGTTTAGCAACGCTCAACTTATTTATGACAATTTATGATATCAATATATATTTAAGAATTGGATATTTATTCACTGTTTATTATAACAGTTGCTCCACTGAATTTGCTTCGAAAAAAAGCAGTCTTATTAACTTTTCCCCGACTGTCAGCTCCATACCCGAAGTGTCTTAACCACTTTGATTTTGTTGTGTGTTTTTTTTTTTCAGCTTATCATTACTTCATTTTAAACAGAATATGTTGGGAATTTGGTGGTTGCAACTTATACTGGGTATAAAAAAGCGTGCAAAATAATCGGAAAATTTCATTAATAAAAGTAGTTTTCTCTGTTATTTAATTACAGTTGTGGTTTGTTTCATTAGCAACGGTGATTCCATATATTCTCCTAACCAAATAAAACTAATTTTCTTCTATAGACCTACCTACTTGAACAATCGAGTTTACAATTTGAACGAATTTGAAGCAATTATGCAACATCCAGTGTATGACATCAGTAAAACGAGTGTAGTAAACAGTACAGTGCGCATAATAGTCAACGCTTATAATGCACGCAAAGAACACAATTTAATTGTCCTCGATTGGTTAGCTGCAGCGACTGGAAACTATTATACAAAGTCTCAGGACATATCGTACATGGATCAATAACAATTTGCATTTATAGGATATAATACATTCCGATGCTGTAGGAGGATATGGTCAATCAATTTCGACAGGAACAGTTGACTTTTGGCCTAATAATGGACGGATGCAACCGTTAATAAAAAAAAAAACAGAAAACAGCACAAAACTGATTTTAATATGATAACTTTATTACCTCAAGGGCTGTTCACTGATCTCTGGGCTGAATGGTAAATGTATTAAGAACCATGTCCCGTTTTGTGTTGTGTCACGAACATTATTGGGACCTATACGTGTTTATAGAATTTAACGTGAATATTCAAAATAAAAGGGTTTTATGTCCCCCATCGTATGCTTGGATGTGGACCCTAATTTGGTACATAAAATCCTTTTATTATTGATAAAAACTGCGCATATATACATATGGAAAGATTTAATGTTGCCAATGATCTACTTACCAATGAACTCTAACACGAGAATCGCATAAATGTTGTGAAAAAAGACTTACCATTTTAAAAAGCAGAAAATGCTCCAACGACAATTAGTCTTGATAATAAAAGAAACATGCTTATGGTAATTTGTCATGGTTTCATACTTTATTTTCCATTTCTGATTCAATTGAACTGACTTGAATTTGACTACACACAGGAAACAGATAAACCATTTCGTTATCGGCAGTTAATTCATCATTTTTCCATGATAAGTTGTTGAAAATGAAATTTGCGACTGAACAATTTACTTTTTCTTTTATTCTTGCCATTTCTAACGATTAATAGATTACAATCAATAATTTTATGTGATCTTATTGCAATAATTTCATGAGACTTCAATTCGTAATAAACGCAACATGATAATGAGAAATAATTGTTTGTCTTCAACGTTTTCAATACATAATGTTAGTTTGTCATGGCTTAAAATATGTCGATTTTAAATAATTTAAAGATATTTTGGTTCGATAACTTTGAAATAAATAAATATTAGTGATGATTTTTGTATTCGGTGCCAAAAGCAACTAAAATGAATTTTTACACTTTATCAAAGAATCATGTATTGAGAATTTATCAAGTTTTCATTCAAGTAAATGATTTATTACAATATTAATCGTGCTTCCGAAATAAATGGTCGACGACCGAAAATGATCACTGTGAAAATATATTTTATAATTCAACATATTTAATAACATACCCAATAAAATTCAAACGATAGGCGTATATTCACCAATATAATGTGACTTGATGCACCGAGACATGCGCAAATCTTTTGGAGGTCAATGAATGACAAATTTATTTCGGGTGAAAAATTTCTGTGCTTTGAATATATTATACATAAATGTGTTACGAAGTACGGTACAACAAGAACGATGTTTTTTTTTTCGAACATTTGGGATGACACATAAGAGACTGCTCAAAATTCAAATGAATAAACATTTTATTGCACATTTTCCACAAAGAGAACGATTTTTTTTGCTATCGTCAGTATTTTGGTAGTAAAAAGGTGTATGAAATGGTTATTGATTTCTGAGCAGGCCGATCTATCAATAAATGAAGGTGAATATGATGAATAAAATTTAAAACTGTAAGTGATAAATCGTGATCGTGTGCATTACATGTGGTTCTGTTTGTTATTATATACTTTATGAATTATGATTCGACCGGATAATGGTGTTCTTTTGAGAAAGTTTAAAATATTCGTTAATAAATTTGGCAAAATAGTCGGCAGCCAAAGATGACATCGGTTTAAATTGTTGTTGATGCGGTTGCGGTTGGTTTGTTTTTTTCGTATTGTAGTATAAAGATAAGGATTTTACCATGAACTACACTAAATTATTAATATCTCTACAATAAAATAGCATTGCAATGTCAATATCATATTCAAATATGAGCTATGAAATGAGTTTTCATTATATATTTTTGTCTCGCCATTTTCTCCATCATAAATATCATATGAATTGTTCTAAATTCCCCTCTATTGTTTACATTCGGTTAAGTTTCGTTCTATTGAATTTGAATTATGATTGATTATTATTTTCTATCAAGATTATTTCTCTTTGTGAATAAAAATTGGCTAAAAGTGGTGTTAGTTCTCACTTGAATTTCGATTTCAAAGCATTCTGATAGTATTATGCAAGCATGCACTTCCTTTCATTTTATGACAACAAGTTATTTGCCATTCATAGTTTACTATCTCTTTTTGATTACACCATATCTTTGGGATTACTAAATTCAATTGATTTTTTTGCACATTTTTTTCTTCAATATGGTGACCGTGCTGTATTTAAACGAGCATCAATGAAACTTGAAAATCCGATTTCGATGCGTTTACAATGATAAAAAAAACGTCAAATGAATGTGCAAAAATGTGATTGCCGACATTGGCTGAGTTTTTGAATTAATGCAAAATACTTTCCGAAAATGTTATTCATTACATTCAGTACATATAGTGAATAGGATTGTGTTGAATAATGTCAAATGCACGGTTTCCGCATGATATTGTCATGCATGAATAAATACTTTTTTTGTTAAATTGATTGAATTGGCACTACGTGGTTACATTCATTTGTAATGATGTGTAGTTCTAGTTAATATGATATAAATTGATTTTTAAATTTTAAATAGGTAAATTTCAAAAAAAAAAGTTCTCATAATTGGTTCACAGGTTTGTTTTTTTTTTATTTTTGGCAAGGGTGTTTTTTTCTCCTCCTATGTTATATGCTAATGTTGGTGACTTAGTTTCAAGAACATGCATCAAAATATGGATTTTGTGTCTCCATAAAAATTATCACGATTATACAAAAATGAGGGAAAAAGTTTAAATGTTTTTTTTTTCTTTTAAAATGTGTCAAAAATTCTATTGACGGCTCGATCCGTCCATTGTTGGCGTTTCACTATTTTGAAAAAAGCAAAAATGAAACGAATTTAAGCGATTTAAAAATGGTCGATTTCAGTTTCGTTCCATTGTTTGGTTTGGCGCTATAGGATGTCGGTTTCATAAACTTGCTTGGTTGTTGTTTGAGCTGCCTGTTGCTGTTGATTTCTATCGTTTTTCTCGGCCTCAACAATGGTAACATCAACATTAAGGTTCTTCATTGAACCGCTTACAGCCATATTCAAGCCCATTTTCTGTGGCAAATTCGATTCGCTGCCAGTCTTTTTCAACGGATCATTTGTTGGTATCGGACCACTTTTATTTATTTGCTGTAATCGTGCATATTGTTCTTGTAATTGCTTTTGTTTTTTCAACAATTCTTGATGGCGATATTCCAGGGCTGCTTGTCGCTCTTGTGAATTCGACGATTCGTTTCCACTTGAATTGCCACCATCGCCGTTGCCATTGTTTTGATCATTTTCGCAAACGATTGGCATATTGTATGCAACACTTGGACTAGTTGGACTGGCCAATGGGCTGCGGCTACTACTTGTTCGTGGGGGTGGCGGGGGTGGTGCCCGTTTGTTTATGACTTTTGACATTAGTTCGGCATTTCGTTCGGGCACCGGAGGTTTACCCGGAACCGAACGTAGTTTTTGCTGCGGTGGACTGGTATCGGTGTCAGATCCGCTTGGATACGAATGTAATCGACGTAAACTTGATGTATTATTGTTTGGCGGTGCTAGTTCGTTGGTTGAATAAATTGTTGCTTGTGATATTTGTGTTGTCACTGTGTTGTTAATTGGTTGTGCCAAATTTTGAGAACTGTCATCGGTAGAAGTTGAATCGTCAGGACGCGACTACAACGAAATTGAACGAGATTATGATGATTCTGAAATTTAATTTATAGAGTTTTAAAAGCGCACCTCATTCATTCCAACCGATGGCTTTGAAAATGTTTGCAATTCGTCTAGCAGGGCATCGAGTGCGTTTTCTGGAGCGATTCCTGCGCTGAGAGGGACCGACCCCATCCGTTGGATTGTGCTTGGCTATCAATTAAATAACACAGTTAGATTTTATAAATTTATTCGTCGTTTTTGTTTACATTTAGGACAAAAAAAATGCATTTATGCATTTTCATTGCAAATACAAATGTAACTGTTCAAATAGTGATTCATTTCAAAATACAAATGTGTTTGCTTCAATTTGTTTCTATAAATTGATATTGTATAGTTAAATGAAAGGAAATAAAAGTTAATAATAGTTGTATGCATTTAGTCATGCAAAATGTTGTTAATATCTAATTTTGAGCGAAAATTGTTTCTACAATGCGTGACATTTGTATAGTTATCAAACTAGTGCAAACTAGGGGTAAATTGTGAGGAATATTACATGCAATTTGCAACCGATATTGTAAAAAGTTTTGACAAAAGAAAAGAAAAACTCAGAAGAAACGATTAACACATGCCAAGAGATCATTTACGGTTTTTTTGTGTAAATTTGTAAAATGAGTCCAGCCAATTATTTTCCAAAAACAAAAAATCGTTTAAAAATAAACTGAAGAAAACTCCCATAGTAAGGTCCAATCAAAATACGAATATGATTCGGATCAAAAAAATTATCGATTTTTGAGGGTTCAAATAGGTTCCAATTTTGTCAATTGATTTTTACAATTTAATGGGCTTAAACCAAGTGCGAGATTTTATTGTGTTGGCAAAAACTTGTGCAATTATTTCATATTTATATGCAAAGTAATTTGATGTGATCACTAAATAAAAACCAAGAATATTTGCTACGTTTTTTCCCCCGTCAATTGCTTATTGATAAATTGAACTTCGATTACACTCTGAAGTTAGCTTTTTCGAAGGTTTCTACACCTTATTCTCAGAAACAAACAAAAATTATAACCAACATCTAATGTTTATTGTGATATCATTAAATAAGTTTCACGCGATATTGGCAGTGCAGTTGAAGTGCATTTGGCCATAATATCGACAAAAGACCTGCAAAAGAAAATCAAGCAACCTAAAAGTCGATTTGATGAACCTAAAACGGAATTCAAATGAATATATAGATATAAATATAACTGGACAAAAAGATGATTAAGCCCATTTCCAATGTACCTTACTATAGGGGGAATCGCTAATGATTCGAACGAACAAATAGAAACATTAATTCCAAATACACATTTTTAGATTTCTTAAAAACAAATTCCAACCGACAGAAAACCAAATCAAATCAAACCGAATGAAATAGTATGGAAACGGAAAACACATTCATCGTTCATCATCTATTGACACATAAATTAGAGAGATAGAGCGAGCGAGACGCGCAATCAAACGAAACAACTTATTTCTCTAGATGAATGAGAAAAAACAAAAAAACAAAACAAAATTAAAACGAAAACAGACAAAATATCTTAGCCGTAACATTTGTTGCACCACACATTCAAAAAACAAAACCTATGAAATCGATATCAAATATATAAAAATACGAATTGAAAATTGCATTAAAATGGAAACAGAGACAAAATAAATGAAACGAGAATCGGAAAAAAGATAAATGATTAACTTTTGCATTTTTGGTTGTTGTTGTTTTAGGCAAAAAAAATTTACTTTTCTTTTATATAATAGGGGTTTCGTTCCAATTTGAATTTGAGAGAGAGTGTGTGTGTTTGTGTGTGTATGTGTGAAAGTGTGAGAAAGAGAAAAAAGAGAAGGTTACAATCAGGAGCCAATTCATAAATCAAAATTTTATTGAATTAATTTTTTGTTTATTTTAATTTATTTTGCATTGTGCTATATTTTATATTTCATGAAAAACATCAATGCGCCAATTGTTTTGAACCAAGGAGAGGATTTCTGGGGGGTGAAAAAAAATGCGAACAAACAAACATAAAATTTAACAGAAATTCACCGAAAATCCGTCAAAAATTATTCACTTCAATTCTATAAACAATGTTGTGTGCAATTTTGGATGGATTTCCGGCTACTAACACTTCACCCCAAAAGTGAACAACCCTTTTTATAATGAAAATAAACAAAAGTGAAAACGCCCAGATGAAAACATGATTTACCAATGAAAAGTGTGAAAACAATTAGAATATATATCGAGAAAAAACAAAGAAGAAACATTGATGATTCCATATTTTCTCTAAACGAACATATAGTTGAAATGAATTGAAAAGAATGAGTGAGCACTTATAATTGAATATTTTGTTAGTTTTCAAACAAAAACTAAACACAGTGACTGAACCGAAAAATAAAGAATGTTCAAAATGGAAATAAAATTAGAGAATCAATTGCCTTTTTTGCATGTGGTTGAACCGAAAAACGATTTTTTGTTTGTTTGTTTAAATGTTTTTTTTTTAAATTAAGATATGCTTGTTTATGGTCTTTGTAGTTAATCATTTTTGCAATTTCAAGAATTGGAAAAAAATCGGAACATAGAAATTACTCGGTTATTGCCTCTCGGAAGTGTGAGCTCCATCGCCAGTTGAACTATACGAAAAATTAAGCGTACACGCACCAAAGAAAAGGAAAGAAAGAAAATTTGGTGTTGAGATAATATTCGGTTGTTTTTTTTTTTGCTTACACTCAATAAAATTGGTGATAAATAGGTTTTTTTGTTTTGTTTGATTTAATTGTACGATCGTAGTAGCATTCTCTTATCTGATCAAATCAGCCCATTCATTTGTCTATAGTCAACGATTTTGTTTTCAATTACGCGAATACACAGGAAAAGAAACATTTTAATAGTACATTTAAAAAAAAAGTTGAATTTCCACATAAACAAATAATAAGAGTAATTATATGTTTTAAAAACCCCTGAAGATCATTGGAAATGCAAAAATCCCAATTGCCAAAGATTTTGCGTTTAAAATTTTGACTTTGTGTTGCTTGCAAAATTAAGTCGCTGCACATTACAATAAATTAAAGAAAACGAATCAAAAGAATCAATTGCACATTATCCGTATTTTGATGTTAGCTTCTTTGAAAAACTGTTACAAAAAATGTAAAAAAATTGCTCGATGTAAGAGTTAATTATTATTGAAGTTGAAACACCATATTCAACTTTAATTCTGATGTTTACTTGCATTGAAATGGTCACACTTTAGCATACTTTCACAGACAGATGATATTGAATGAATTAATTGAGCATTTGGAGCTCATTGTTGCATGTATTCACTGTGTCCGTCTTATACGAAAATATGTGATATTCACCAGATCAATTCAAGTTGTGTTGTGTTCATTCAAAAATAAATGTTCGATTATACCTTGTTCGATGTAAGTTTTAAATAATTGGCCAAAACCATTGATAATAATTGAAAGAAAAAGGAGAATCTATGATCTCAAAAATTGCAAATTACAAACGAAAAGATCTAGTACAATGCGCTTGGACCGTGTTCGAATAAACATTTTTATGACAAATTCATTTAAGTATGTATGACACATTGGTTGTCTTTGTACTAGATCAATGTTTGTTTAAAATATTCATCACATTTGTCACTAGTATTTGCCAATCAGAATCCACACGAAACCAAAATGAATCAAACACTAAATCGAAGCATACACACCGTCACAAACATCGAATCTCTCGAATTTTGATTCTATGTGGTTTCATGGCCTACGACAGAATAAATAACTCAAAAAATAGCTACATAATATTTGTTTTCACTATGATTTTGTTGATAATTATTAGTTTAGTATATATTTTTCGAACTAAAACCAAATAGATAAATATTTTGTGAAGTGGCTAACAATAATAATAAAGTTGTTTGTATAGTATAGCAAGTATAATGAATATAATAGTATAAGTAAATAAATTTGAAATGATTACTTTTAGTCCAATCTAATTAATTTAAATCCAACGCAAACCGAAATGATAAGGTAAGAAGCAACATTAAAGGGAAAGCGTTGATTTTATAACAAATTATCTTTGTTATAGTTTTATAAAATGTTCATTTGAACTCGGTTTCATTGGTTAATATTGAATACCATCCTGTATATGCGGTGCAGGAGTGAAGTGCTTGTGTGAACACCAATCTAAATTACTCAAATTTTGAATTGTGTACGTTGTTAGAAAGTAAAGCTTATTGCAATTGCAAAACACACATATTAATACATACTTTGCATTTTGGCTCAATGAATTGCTTATTATTATTTAGTTAAGTAGTTGAAGTGTTTTAATATAAATTCAAGATATCCATGAATAATTAATATAACTAACAACTGTTATGATTTTGGAATGGAAATACGTATATGTTACGTTTCACATGGGATAATTAAAATTGAAAACAGCGGTTACTTTTGATGCATTTCAAAGGGAATTCATTGTATTTAAAATGAAAGTTTATTATGCTGTTGGTTGCAAAATGGAAATTTGTGGTTGCAAAGAGACGTGAGTTCAAGGGAAAAACAACATTTTGTTCAATTTTGGTTTGTATTTTGCCAATGAAAACATCAAAAGGCAAAAGGATCAAAATGAAGCTTATTGTTTTGCATATTGTTGTTAGTGTTTGGATGGTATTTTGTGATTGAGAGAAAAACCAAGTCAAACGTGAGTCGAACGAAAATTCAAACCGAAACCAAAGATGATTCAACTGAAATTATGTTGATCACATAAACAAAACTAAGGAACTACAACAGGCTACAAAGTTTCTCTTTCGATACAGTATATAATTTTTATGCTTTATAAAATATTTAGTCTTCAATAATATTCCCAACGGACAAATATGTAACGTTTTTAGGACATTTTAACGTTAAAAAATGTAACGCTTTGGCCCGGTTTAGTGGTCATTTCCGTGTCAAATGGAACGTAGATTGTGTGTGTAGTTTCCAGTATATTTACAACTTCCAATGGAATGATTCGTTCCACTTGTTTACTACCATACAAAAACATACTCTGACCGTATAATATGATCGCCACCCAATATGTGTACTGTACGTTAAGTTTTTGTATTTCAAATTTAATGATTTATTTACCGCAAGAAAATCCATTCTCTGCAAACAAATTAGATTTGAGTGATTTGATTTAATTTTCTGCAGAAGAATTTTTTTTTAAACGGCACTTGGCATTTATTTTTTTAAATACTTTCGTATTCATGAACGTATATGAATTTCGAATTTCGAAATCTGAAAGACATTCGAATTGAATTTGACAGTTGCCGTTCAACCATCGTCACTTTGAAAAAAGATGCAAACATCATAATTTTGTTTACATTTTAAAATGTGCTTTGTTTTGAGAATGCATCGTGGATTTTTAGTTCAAACAAACAGAATTCTTTCTTCTAATTTCAACGTAGATATTGTGAATTTGCAAAGAATATATTTATTTACGGTGAATTTTGTGTCTGTTCTTGTTTTGTTTTTAAAATAACAGAACATTTCCAAAGTCACACAGTAAGAAATCAAAGCGGCATTACAGTGTATTTTGTATCGAATTGATAGGAAGTTCATTTTATTTGTGTGGAAGTGCATTCTTCATTTTATATGTCTTTGTTGTGTGAATTTGACTGTGTATTAACTTCGAATTTGATGCCATTGGATTTTTGACTGTCAGAATATTGCGAATCGAATTCAGTTTAGCGAAAAATCCTCACAAGGCAAGTTGATATAAACTGTTTGGCCATTCAATCATTGTTATTGTTGTACACTCTATTGTGTGTTTTGTGCTTTGAAATTGCGATTTGACGTTGTGTGTAGCCTTCAATTGTTTATATAATTATTTAACGCATTTTTTCTTTCTTTTTTCCGTTTTTTTTTAAATTTTGAAATAGACTGCGAAATGGGTCGTCACAAGAAGGCTGATCCAAACGCCGACCAAAGGTGTATAAAGCAAGGACTGCCATCAATTATCCGTGAACGATATCGGGATGTAATTGTCGCAATCATTTCGTACTTATCGGTGAAGGCTACGAAGATCGCATGCCTTGCATCCTTACTATTTTTGATGAAGGTAAGTACACACATTTCTTTGACCAAATTTTATTTTTCGTCATTATTTCATCATTTTTTCGGCACTATGCGATCCATTGTATTTATATGAATCGATTTGATTGTTTGTCTCTCTCTCTCTATGTGTTCTGTGTTTCTTGAATAGGTCAATGAAGCACTCGACGATTTCAACTATGATTTTTTTGAAACCGATAAACCATCAACGATCATACACAACTGTTTTAAGGCCGTTCTTGCCGATAACATTGGTAACATATCGCTTATGTTACCTGGTTTCCGCAACATTGTCGACGCTGCACACATTGACTGGCCCACAAACGGTGGGTTCGGGAACGGTTTTAAATATATATGGGAGCAGTACTACGACAATGTCAAAACGAACCTGACAACGCATTGCGAGTCTCGATTGCGGAAGTTTTTTAAAATGAGAGCATTCGAACTCAACGACTACGCCATCAAGTACAATTATTTCAACAATTTGTACGGTATGATCGAATTCGAATTGCCATACTACGACGAGGAAGATATAAAAAATGCCATCAATTATACTTATCGTCGTCGAAACACCGCAATTGGCGACGTTGAACGTGAGATGCGATTGGGTGAACTATTGGATGAATTGCGTTGGTTGGGAGCACCGGACGATTGCAATATCCGTGACTTTGTGAAAGAGGATTGGTTCAAGTCGATTCGCATGTGGTCGGAAATTCAGCGCGATATTCGGAACTTTCACTTTGCATACGAAGATCGTCGCGATAAACCGCAAATAAAAAACTTTGTCGTTGTGCCGATGTGCACTTTTCAGCGTCGACACATTCGAATTGACACCGACGCATTGTACGTTATCCTATCGAATGCGAAATTGGTGCCTCGAAAGTGCGGTAAACGGACACGTAAAGACGGAACAACAAATTTCAAAAACATCACGAGCAACGAATTCCGCACAAATAAAATCCTAAGTTGGAATTTATTCTTCGATGTGGAGAAAATTCTCAAACTTGTGCACAACAAAAAGGAATTCGATTCTCAAATTTGTTCCGATGGCGTATCTGTATCGTTGATGTACAAAAAACCGAAAGTACCACCAGTCGAGACAACAGATGACGAAATCAAGGCAATGTATGACAGCAATGAGTTGAAATATGCTGTTGGATGTGATCCGGGTATGCGAACGTGGAACGCTTCCGTACGACGAGATTTGCATACCAAAGAAGAGGTAAATTTGTCATTTAATAATGAATGAAAGCGATTGTGATTGTGAATACAATGTTGTTTTTATTGTTTTCATTTTGTTAGGTGAATTTGCGTATATCCAGCAAGCGATATCACTGGGATGCGAAACAAGGCCGACGTAATGCAAAAGCCGAACGAATCACAAGATTGTTTACTTTCGAAGAGCAAGCCGATCGTAATCGAATTGCAGCTATGATTGGTGAAATGCCATCGCCAAAAGGACCATCATGGCGTTCGTACATTGAACATCGATTACGTGTAATGAATGATGGCATTGAAACATACTCAACCAAACAGTATGCACGCTTGGGACTGGACAAGCATATCGAATCGGTTCGTGCAATCGACAAAACGGCATGCAAAATGGTTCACAATCAACCATCAATTTTCTACATGGGAGCCAGCGGATCAACACCAGCTAATTCGCCGATTAAGATCAAGAAACATGTGCGATGTCCAGGCACACGGAAGCTGCTTGCGGCCATTATGAAACGTGGCAATTGCATCATTCGAATGGTCGATGAGTACATGACATCACAACATTGTCCATTGTGTTTCAAACGATTTCCACAACAAACTCGACGTGATCGATACAAGACATGTGTGGGTTGTGTACCAAATCCAATTGTTGGACTACCACGAACCATCGTAACCAATGTGAGCAAACGATTACTACAAATGCGACGAACAATTGAACGAATGTGGCGCGAGATGCGTGATATAGGCGATGTCATTGCTGCAACTCTTCGAGATGGACCGAATGCAGGTCGTTTGGTGTCAAAGAAGCAACGCTTCTTCAAAACATGGCTACCAAATGTTGCAAACGTTGAAATCGAGGGAGCTGCCGGAGCACAACCAACGCTCACAACTGTATGGCACCGTGATATCGCAGCAGCGAAGCTGATCCTCTACAAAGGTATGCAATCAATTGAAATTGATACAAATTTTGAAGCAATTGTTATACATGTAATGTGTTTTTGTTATGTATCATTCGGTAGGTGAATGCGTGGTGTTCAAGCGGACAATTCATCCAAATGTACGGAGACCACGCCGTGTTGACAACAATCAGCCATTGCCGTTGTATCGAGGTCAGAATCAGAATGTCAACAATGGACATCTGCAGCCGCAGTAGTAGCAGCCCTCATTCAACAACATTCAAACAATACTAAATTTAGACATTAGTTTATAACAATTATTTGTTAGTTCGCTAGGCTTGATTAAATTGTGGCCTTGCCAAAGTACGAGTACCTCTTGGTATAAATTGTACTCGGTAAGTGGAGTCTATTGCATATACAATAGCATAATGATGATTATGAATCAAGTCAATTTTTTCATATCAGTCTAATTGAATTGTGCTTTCTTTTCTTTTTTTCTTTCCATTGCGACGGTAAAATTGACTGAAACTACACACGAATGCTACCCCAAATTCGACCGTAAACTTGGGCCTGGTAATGGGTGATTTGCGCTAACAATTGTTCCTTGGGAAGTATGTAAGGAAGTCGATTACTTTATAATTTGTTTACTTATTTCGTTTTTTTTTCTTTGTAAGCTCATACAAATCAAATTGAAAAGGTGAATGCATTTATCATACCTTGTTTGTGGGTTGATGATCGACCGAACGTGGTATTTCGTCGACACCAGGCTCTTGACATGTACCCGGCAAACGTTGCTCTTGAACACTAGCCAATCTGTGCAGAAATCGTGGATTTCAAATAAACAATCTATCAGCAAATGTATAAAATTCGTGTATACCTTTTAAGCGTAACCAATGTGCCAGTCAATTTTTTACATCGTCTTAATGCGGATTCTAAGCGATCGGGTTCGTCTTTAAGGAATTTTTCTTCTCGTACCACTTTCTCCATTTCTGTTGACAATACATTTCGCAGTGCATTTTGAAGCATTGGGAATCGCATCTTTAGTTCAGCAACCGTTTTACTGTTCATCACATTGGAATTGGTTGTTAAATTCAGTTCTTGTCCGATCATTTTTTTTTTCATTTAGTATGTATTTACCTGGCTCTACTAAGTATAAGTGCCATATCCTCGACAGCGGCCATATTGACGCGAGTCCGTCGATTGATCACTTCGCCGCGTAATATTTCCACCGATGATTCCAAATCACCCAGATCATTTTCTAATCGCATCACTTCTTGTTTATATAAGTCCTCTTCTCTAGTTAAGCGCATTTTTTCGTGGTCATTTTGTCCATTGAATATTCCACTGTTGGCAATTAATGTAGCCCGAATTCCCATGAATGCATCTTTTATGTCCTCACGCACAGCAATTGCCTGTGCCTGTGACAATCGACGCAGTGTACGTACTTCGATACGTAAATCTTTTGCCTTCTTTTGTAGTCCGCGTAAATGATTATAAACTTCGGGTGCCAATGCTAAGTCGGGTCGATAGGCGACATGTGTTGTTGCAACGGTGCCGGCAAACATTGGCTTTGGCGGCGGTGCCGGTTTCAAGCGATCACGTTCTGAAAACCGGAAATCGTGAAAATTACATTCATACATGATTTAGTGGGTACCAATCAATTGATTGCAAGCAATGGATTTAGCATCGAAAATTATCTATGTGTTTTTACGTCAAAAATGCAAAATACTTTTTATTGACTACGGTTGTCAATACACAGCGGCCCTCATTACAACATTTTTTCTTTATTTTTTCTCTTTTGTTACAAATTAGCTCTGAAATATGGCGGTGTTAGGCAGAAAAAAGGTCTTAAAGACGTTTTAGCAACAACTATTTATTTACCTTGAGAGGATGTTCTAGGCAAAGTTGACGATTTGATAGCCGGTTTTGGTGGTTTCGAATCGGCTAAATAGCGCGTGTATGTGTGTTTTTTGTGATTAGGCGTTTTTTTTATTGCAAAAGAAAGCAGCAAAAGAAAGGAATATATTTTACAATTAGACAATTGTGTTCTCTCATCATGACATTTGAAAATAAATTTTGAATTTTCTGCTTTTCAATTTGTGGATGTGTGTGTGTATGTGTATTCAAACATAAAATTATTGTGTGAAAACGTAAGTGTGTATGTGTGTCAGCAAAAAAACAGAGTTGATGTCAAAACAAAAAGACGAGTTTGTATGTACAAATGTTGAACATGAGGTGCTTTTGTGCATAAATTAAATATTTGAATGGGAATAGCATCAATTAGTAATACATTAGGCGTTCGTCAAACATTTGGAACACAAGGGTTTGTGATTCGTTAAAGATAAAAAACAGAAGCAAGTAAAATAAAAAAAAGAGTTAAATACGGGAAACCCATTCAAAAATTATCTTTATCACAAGGAATCCCAACGAAAAAAAAAACAGACCAGTGAAATTTTTTATCTAATACTTTTTTATTAAATCAAATCTAGAAAGAGTGCTTTAAAATATAAACTATAAAATTACTTTGAACAGAATATTATTTGTGTCATTTTTGTTTATTCATGCTTTATCCAACTCCAAAATTCGTACTTAAAATGTAATACATTGTTTATTTGCATAAATTCAAATTAAGAGGAAATAAAACTTAAAGCTTAATAGTGTTTTAATTACATGCATACGAATAAGAATATATTTGTCAAATTTAACTCGCTGAAAATGCAAAAATATGATGAGAGATGAAAACGAAAACGCATAAAATAATAAATTTTTGAATTTGAAATGAATTTTCACAGAAATGTTCATGCGTTGAAAATAAAAATTTGGTTACAGTTTTTAATGTGATTTTATTCCACTTATAATTCAATTTTTATTCAAATGACAAATATTTCCTTTTACTTTGTCGAAAAGTGTTCGAAAAATTTTACGGTTACGATAACGGGTGTATAGATTTCGAATATATTGTAGTATTAAGCGAAAAAAAAGCACAATTAATGTCCCTCACGCAATCACTCAATTGAATAAAGTTTGAGGTAATCCATTTACACTTTGTCTTTCTTTCAATATACTTTTACTTACTAAAATAATTCGACAAAAGCCTCAAATTTCGTAAATGTTGAATGATAGTAGGAAAATGTAGTTTCGGAATGTAAGAAAATGTGTCTTTGAAACCATATTTACTCTTACGATTTAAATAAATAATAAATATATTAATTTTATTGGTAAACTAAAGGGCAAGAGTTTTGCTTCAATTAATTGCAAAAATAAAATTGAATTATTGTATTCGCTACAAAACGAAATTAAAACTATACGCAAAAAAAAGATGCAAGTTTTTTTTACGAATTATTTACATTCTCGACTCTAAGGACTGGATAAGAAATGTCTGAAATTTTACGTGATTTAATCTCTATAGAACACAGATAATATACGATAAACAACTAAAAAAATTGATTTTAAACGGTGTGGAAGTGTAAATTATACGGATGTTATTCGTAAGGACATTGATTTACCGGATAGATGTTGCGGACTATGTGATTTGGGTAGGCCTTGAATGTCATCGCTAAATGATACCGACTTCTCGAATGACACCGATTTATCTGAAAAATCAATAAAAATGGCTTTTAATATACTTAATTTTCAGTTGGAGGAAAAAAAGACGACAAGCAATGTGAACACTGAAAAGAACACCAAACACGAAAATTAAACACAAACTTTGTCTTTCATGCAATAGTCTAAGTTTAAAACGGAACACACATAAAATAATACTAAGGATTAAGTCGTTTGCGTGCATTGAACTTTTAAAATAAATATTTGGAAAATCATGCTGTTATTCAATTTTGAAAATGTTCGAGTTATGATCACTGTTAAAAACATGCAACAGAGATAGACTATAGTAGTAGAATAAGACAGTCTGAATCATTGAATTACGTGCAAAATAAACATCTTTCGTACACAATTCAATCAATTTGTAAGACATGAAATCGATAGTGTATAGTCAAGATTGAAAGATTGAACTCAAATGCTGAAACTAACAACAACAAATATGAAACAACATTGGAAATGCAAAGCAAATAGATCATGCCGTTCTTTTTTTTGAGAATGAAACAAAAGAAAAACGAAATTTCGACAAAAAAAACCAATAGATTTTGAATAGAAACTTACGACACGACGATTTGCCGAGTTTTGGTGGTTTCTCCCGCACATAAATATCATCACTGATACCATTCGCTACTGTTTTAAACAGACAAAATGCCAATGGGAAAATCTCTTTTAGAAAATGTTCATCTCTTTAACAAATAAATTTAATCGATTTATGGATTTACCTTGGATCGAAGGTGAGCTACCACTCGAATGTCTGTCCATGTCTTCTATATATAGATTTGATTTTAACCGATTGAAATATAGACAATTTCGATAAATATGTATTTATTGATCGATTTTTTTGGTTTTGCTTTTCAGATATGACGTGAAATCACTTAAGCAAATAAGAAATTATTCATCTGTTTTATAATGTTTTTTTTTTACAGAAATGCGAAGAGAAGAATTAGAATAATAACAAGGAGATAGAATGATCGACGTGTTTCTATTTATATTAATTCGTATTTTCTATAATAAGCTCTGTTGTCTTAAGCCCCTACATATTTTTCATTTAATACTCGTAATTGAATCCTATCTACGGCAAATATCTAACGTTGGTGGGGTAATCAATTACACTTTCTACCGGATTCATTTGATACATAAAACAACAAATCCATCAAAATACACAGCAATCGAAGGGGCGGGGAGAGGGCTATATGGATTGAGGTACAACGATGATGATAGAAAATACATTGTGTTTGCTTGAGTCTTATTAGGATTATTATTATCAACCCAAAGCTACACTTAATTACATGTAATGCACTTTCTATGAGAATTCCAATGACGTAGATACGGTGAAAATAAGAAAACTGAATATTGCCAAGACTATTTACAAGTTTCATAGCAACTTTAAAATGGCAGCTTCAGGGCCAATGTTAAATGGAAACTATTTTCTCAATGGAACAGCAATAAAAGTGAAAGTTTTGTTTCTAACAACGATAGTAATGATAATAGCAGCAGATAAAATAACTTAAATTTCAAAGAACGCATCCTAAAGGGCTGTCAAATTTAAATCCAAATATGAAAGAAAGAGATAAACACATTGTTGTACCACAAGTTTTTTTCTGTTCATTCGAAATTCTTTCGCAGACGATATTACTTCAAAGGGGTTTATATAAATTTTGTTTGAAATTTGACTTGCACAAAGGAGTTTCATTGAAAATACATTTTGCTGTGATACGAAGTAACAACATAAAAATAATGTAATAAGTCGTCAAGCACATCTTTCGAAGCACTATAAAATCTATTAATATTCCTCAAAATTCAATGTTATTTTGATGCCAAGAATAAAACAAAAGTGGAAACAATGTTAATTCGGTTGACGAACAACCATAAAAAAAAATATTCAAACACTTTTGTTTTATATGACATGATAGAATTCCCCAAATCTATGGCCATGTGGCGATGAAACATTTCAGCTTAATATGAGCTCAACAATGCAAATTAGAGAGTTAACCAACGAAAACTTTTCACTGATATAATACATTCATATCCTCGTGTTTTCCCCAACCCTTTCCACCCCAGTTTGCTCCCTTCTTCATCAATGTATTTATGTAGAAAGTTGAAATCGTGCGAAAAGTGCATTAAATGTAAATTTACTGGTGCAACTTTTTAATTAACCATTTCATGTTTTGCGTGGGTAAAGTTTTTTTTTTTTTTTTTCAATTTGAATGTGGAACATTTAGACTCAATTTATATATTACTGTGTTGATAATAACGAATTAATGATATGCTGCAGCCAGTCAAATGAATCATAAGTACATAAATAGTAGTAGAGAGTGTGCAGTTATTTTCATATTGGGTCAAGAGTATCATTATTCTATTTGTCTCGATGTGATAATATAGTTCGGGGTACGAATATTTATTTTCAGTGCTGTGTGTCTACATCAGCTATATATGACAATTAAACAATCAAGTGTTTCGATTGTGATAAACTAACTCATTAAATTATGAATCAGGATCTATTTTACTTCTTTTAACATTGAAACATGTGTTGAAAAACAAAAGCAAATCCAATTGAAAATGGTCATTTACCTCGATATTGTCCAGGCACACCTAAATAATTTTGATTAACATTTGCAGTCGGTGGTACGCTCTGAGTTAATGCTTTTTGCACCAAACCCGTTAAATTGGCTAATTGACGTTCCATGTGCTCGACTCGAATCCGATGCAAATCTTCAGGCCTGTTGACAAGAGAGGAAAAAAAAAATCACGACAGAAATGAGAAAAAGTTTGAACAAACAAAGAAATATAACGAGCATTTACATCCAATCTACAAGATGAATAGAAAGCAACGAAGTGGGCGAGATGGTTTTATTTGTCTTGATCATATACACACACACACACACACACAAACATTGAATCATCAATCGTCGAGCCGTGAAATGTGATAAAAAAGAATTAAATTGTTGCTTGAGCGCATGAACAATTTAAACTGTCTTCACTTGTCGCGCTCGAAACATAAATGGAAAGCATCACACGCGTTTTCGCCTCAAAAATGGTTTTCAATGAAAATTGACATTAATTTCTTCTGCTTTCAGACGTTACGCTCATTAAAATATATAGGGAGCCTCAATCGTGAGCAGGTATTGTGCAGCTCTCTCGTACTCCCTCTCTTCGTCTTTAAATTATCTTTCGAAATGATTTTATTTTTCCGCTGTTATTCACGTCATGCATCATCATTGTCACGTGTTCATAAGCTGTAAGAGAGAAGAAGATGAAACGCGACATGCGAAACAACATTATAGCAACGATATGACAAACTCTGGCCTCTTCTGTAGTTATATGATGCAATTTTCAACACCTAGCACAGAGCCCAACGAGAATGTGTGCGATTTTTCTCGCTCTCAATGGTTCGGGCACATGAAGTTAGTCACATGGAAAACTAAT
This sequence comes from Contarinia nasturtii, assembly GCF_009176525.2. Lineage (NCBI taxonomy): Eukaryota > Metazoa > Arthropoda > Insecta > Diptera > Cecidomyiidae > Contarinia > Contarinia nasturtii. The sequence continues at coordinate 1,995,292 of NW_022199997.1, read as the reverse complement.
AATTGTAGAAACTTTTGCAGCACTTTTTTTTTGTTTTTCGCCCCTACTTTTGTGCGCTGATTTTTTTAATGTGCACGAATGAAGAGCCAAGTTTCAACACAGTTTTATGTCGACAATCGCACAGACCGTTTGACAAATTGAGTTTGTTCGTACGTTGGTTTAAGGATTTTTAAGCGCACAGGAATCGTGATTGTGCCAGACAAGTGCTGATTCAATCGGTATAAAAAAATTCCATGAAAAACGCTGAAAAACTGTCTCGCTGTGTGATGTGTGTGAGTTTGTTCTGTTTTTGAACAGCAAAAAAAAAAATTCGGTTCCGCACATTAATGAGATTTGCTTTTTTCGGTGATATTGTTTTTTTTTTGTCAACACATAATTTCGGTTTTATTTCCATTCCAGCACATAAAGTGAATTTCTGATTGAAAATTTGTGAAGTGAATCGATTGAAAGGGAAATTTAAATGTGAGCTTAATGAGAATGATGAATGGAATATCAAATAAGATTTTAATTGTATTGGCAATATTGATTCGGTATACATCAACTGTGTCAACGATGGAAAATGGAACGGATGATGGCATGATGTTCGTCTCAAATGATTTACAATGTTTGGCACAAATGCCAGTTGGTGATTTGATGAAAATACGAAAAGCAATCAGGATGATGCATGCGGTTTCTGAATACGATGCACATCGTCTACCACATTTAACTGCAATCGATAACCAAAACCAAAACCAAACTGACAGTCTATTGCGTGAACTACCAGAAGCTGACACACGAAATGCATTTCAATATTTCTCTCGTTATCCGAATTCGACAAATTTACCGATGGCACAACGCTTTATGATGACCAGTCCGATGCACAAAAATCCACCAAACAAACAGCTCATGTACAGTTTTAATGCTATTCAAACAACTTTTATCGAAAATTGAATGCATCGTTTTTTTATTATTTTCTCTTCCTCTTTTTTATATGCACTTTTTGGAACAATAAAAAACTATTTGGAATTGAAGGCACAAAACAGGCTATGGTTCAGAATGGGAAGAGGAAAAACCATCCAAGATACAGAAAATACTTCATTTGAGCATAACAGCGTTAACATTTTTGGCATTTGCTGGCTATTTGCTGTGCATGATTGTGCAGGCAATCAAAAGCAAAGGTGAAATAAAACATTGATTTCGAATATTCGAATACTTGTAACCACCAAAATTTCAAACTTTTCCATTCACCACAACAGGAACGACATATTTTCATCAGACTTCTCTACCAATCATGTCAACTGGAACGGAAACAACGAATCGTGTAACTGGCTTCCGACCGAATCGATTTGGACGGAATAAAAGAGCCGCCGAACGAATAATGAATGCTGAACCAGATCCGCTTGACATGTTCGAAGTACTTTTGGCCATTTCCAAAGGCTACGTTCAATTAAGCAATCTTTCACAACCGCCAATCTAAACGCAATCTAAATGCTAAAATCGGATTGACCCAATGGAGTCAACTACTTACCGTGTTGGATCATACATCTGAGTCGCATTTCGTGGAATTCGTCCCGATTTATGACCATATAAAGCGTATTGATTTTCTGTTAACGATACATCACTGCAAATAAAAAATTCAAAATAAAAAAATGATGAACATTTTATTTAAAATTATCTGACCTTAATTCCTCATCAATAATTGGTGCCACTGAACTTCCACGAGTTCCAAACTGACTGTAATACGGTTCTTCATAGCTGCCACGCGTTCCACGCTCTGGTGAGCTCATATAACCATCTGTTCGTTTAAAATCAATCAGAGATGTTAGTCAGAGCAAAGATATTTTCAAAAATATGTTCTTTTTTCTCAACAAAAGTCTCGTGTTCGAATTGGATTTACGAGCACTTCTTTGAAAATCCAATAAATAAATAAATTTCAACTATGGACCGATTTGAAAAATGCATGCAAAAAATATGATGTAATTACTGGTTCGTGTAGTGATTTGTATTCTAAAATTCAATTGAAGCAAATCTCGAATTATTGTTGTTTTTTGAAGAATAAACATAAAACTTGACACTTAAGTCAATTAATAAATTGTGGTGCTTTAATTCTGGTTGCTATTGGTATTGTGTGGAACAAACAATATTTGTACCTGGTATACTGTAAAGCTGATCCTGGCTATAAGGGTATTGAGCGTTCATGCTTCCTCTAGAGCCATATGATCGTAATGGTTTGACTGGTGGTCCTACACAAAATAACCATTTTCAAACAAACAAACCAAATAAAGAAACCAATTCAAAACACACACACACGAAATAAAAAAATATTTTTCCAACCATCAAACGAAAAAGCGATCCAAATTCAATGAAAAACATTTGTAAAAATGATATTCCTATTTTCAACGCAATAAAAAAAAAACAACAACATAAAAAGGGTACAAAACTGAATTGCTGATACGAAATCTACATATAAATTCGCTGTCAAATGGACTTTGAAAACTTTTGCTTCACATATTTTCTTTTCCATGCAGTTTTTTTCGTTGAAACTTATCAAATCGGAATCCTATTAAAGATTATATTTGATGTCATCATGACATGTTATTTGTGTTTTTGCTTACCAATAATATTTTTGTTACGGTCGCTATACATCCCTCGAGGCAATGTCTGTGCAGCACCAACATAGTACGGAGCACCTTTGACGCCCTGCAACAACGAAAGAAATATGCTCTTAGAATTCTAATTGAAAATTGTATAAAATGTATTTTTTTGAGCGTTTCATATCTGAATAAAAAAAATCAATTGAATAATCTGATCTTCAATCAGAATCGATAGTTCAAGTTATTATTGCTCAATAGTCTTGAACTTATTATTGATTTGAACGCGTTACCAAAAGAGAAACATTCGCAAAAAATATTCTCTTCGATGGGACAATAAATGATTTCAAATCCAATTTTTCACATACAATTTGTTGTGATGGCGTTTCAATTTTGATGAATGCAATGCGGACTGACAGAGAAAGAGAGTGTAATAAAACAGCGAAAAAGTCATCGAAAACTGGTCGCAATTCACATGGGCTGCACTTAAACCACAAAATTATGTTTTTGTTCGGTTGGCCTATAGCGTTTTTTTGCGCATCACATCGGCCATTTGGAAAACAAAAAAAAAAATAGAAATTACTCCATAAAACTCAACATTAGTAATTTAGTATGAAATTTACTGGGGAAACAACTGACGGCAAATGACAGACCGACGAAAAAAAAAATGGCCATCGAATGAATGTGCTCTCTAATGTAACCGCATTGTGTGTGCATAACCGATGCGACCTAAACCAAATACTACGTATATGCCGAACTTAAATTCACCATTCGCACAAATTGGGAATACTGCTCTTCTTTTGCACACTACAAAACAAGCTGATGAAAAAAAAACTAATGGAAACACACAAAAACCAAACAAAAGAAGACAAACAAAAAAAAAAACAAAATAAAATTACTTCAATTGCATAACCGAAACAATCGAATCAAATGACAATCCAAAATGAAAGTAGAAGAAGAAAACAACTACAAATGCACAGAATACGAGTCAAATATTTGCGGAGCGCCGTGTGGTGGAAGAGATGTGTGAAACGAATAAAGAAATAACGAAAGCCATCAAATGCGATTTATATCGTGTAGTTCGTGAATCTGTATCAAATTTATGACGATATAAGCATTAAATTTTCTATGTAAACGGAATTTATGGCGTAAAAACCGCGCATACAACATGACTGTCACTTGATGACTTGATAAAACGGCGAATGTGTCAGTTGGCGGTAGTAATGCGAAGAAGAAAATAATGGCTACTTTGGCTATATACAATGGTATAAATAATTGAATTAGACTGAGACTGTTATTACACAAAAATGAAAATTCCAACAAATATTTCTATAGATATATTTGTTCCTTTGTTTGAAGCTCAAATCATTTGCAATTTGTTTTTGTTGATACTTCAATTATGTTGCAAAATGTTGGCCAATGCGTATAATTGATGTTAGTTTTTTCAAAATCGAGAAACAAAACAATCAAATATGTTATGCGTAATATAGCGCACGGTTCTAATTTAATATTCCATCAATAATATGAAATTTAAAAGCGTATGCGCCTCAAGCCCACACTCCATGATATAGACATTACAAATTTGGTATTTTACATCCGTTGTTTGTGTTTTATTTTTCTGTTTGTGCACATAAATTGATGCATAAATATTGGATGATTTGTCTATTCGAAGAGAAAACACAGAGGTTCAAAACCTTATCAAATATTCAACGACAATTGTTGACCCACTCAAAATGATACAGCAAATGAAACTGGAGCTGCTACCACGAATCTGTGCTGTTTACCTTTTTTTGCATTTGAATTCACAATCCGAAATGTGAAATATTCGTGTATTTAGTCCGTTTGGTTTTTTTTTATTTTGTTGTTCACAACCTTTTCAGCGATTTGGAGTAGGTTGGTCCTCTGAAGTGTGGAGACAAAAAGAGACACAAGAATAAAATTGTTTGGATACGATCTCTTTTTTTGGTTTCGTTATACCATCAGATGGCATTTTCTCGTGAGGCTTTAACAAAGGACGAAAAATGTCAGTCTATATTTGTCCATGGCAAATCGTTTGAGATATTATTTTGATAAGACACGAAATTGAGGTTTCGAAAGAAAACATTTTTTTATGCGACACAAACAATGGGGCAACAACGTATTTATTGAATCTTACATTTTCTTACAGCGAAATTGACACAATTGAAAGTGTATCGGAGTGTATTTAATTCCTTTGCCTTTATTATTCATTAAACAGATTTTAGTCGCTTGAACAGATCACGTTTGGGGAACGATTGAGAAAGTATATACAATTTTACGATGTGAATATTATAACAAACTAATACACATCGGTGGGATCAGGTGACTTGAATGGAAGTACGTTGCAATGGAATGTTGGCTGTAGAATGCTTACCTGTACCTGTTTCAAATAGACTTAATGCATTGTATGCATGTATATCTCTGTATATTATGTTTATTTTCTCCGTTGTTGTCACGTGGTAACAGTACTTTTGATTTTGTTGTTGGAAGCTTTGTTTACGCTTGCACGTATCATGTTCAAGTATACAGTATCGCCGAAAATAAAACCAACAATGCATCCATATAGGGTCACCAAATTGCATAACCATTCGCACATACATCTCAAGTAAAATCGAAAGAAGAAAAAGCGAAAACGCATATTACATCTACCCAGAAATTGAATTGACGTCTCTCAAACACCAAACTGAAGCAAACTTGAATTGATGAAATCGATACATGGAAAAAGACTGTATTCGTCTTAGTCATTTATCGAAGTGAAAAGTTTTATGTGCAATAGCGTCAACTAAAGTCGATAAAGAGTGAGCGTGAAAAGAACATGAAGAAAATGGAAGTTTTATGGTTTTCAAGAGAAAAAGAGACTGTAATTATGGTAAGAGGCCGAGACTAGAAATGCTAATTGAATACGGATGAAATTCGCTTCCGCCGTCATTCACCTCATTAAATTGCACATTTATTTTATTTTTTATTTGCCGACAATGTTAAATTTTGGACCTTTCCATTTGATATTCAAGATGAAATGCATAAAAAACAAGGTGAAAAATGGTGAAATAATAAATCAAACGGGATTTTCAATCACTTTACGATTATAAATCCATACATCAATCGTGTTTATACGCTAAATTCATTTTATTGACGATTTTATAAACTTCGTAGCTCAAATGCAAAATATTGTTATGTAAAATATTGTTTTTCTGCATCCATGCACAACAGAAACGTACTAGATCATTATCGAAATAAAAACCCGAACGATAACGTTTGAACATATGACCAACTATTTTTGAATGGAGCGATAACCAAATAATCCGTTACTTTTTTCGTTTCGACCGTATGTGCGCTGTGTTACGCTAGGCAATCAACAACAACTCTACCGTTGTAGCAATGCTTATTTACCGCATTATGCGAACCAAATTCGGAAAGTGAACGAAAAACAAAAACAGTTTTGTTAGTCACTTTTTTAAACATTTCACTTTTCATTTCGAGCGCTTCGACTCATTTCGAAAGCATTGTTTCAAATCGATATAATTTTTCGGCAAATTATTTTGCAGAACTATAATGAATGATGTTAGTTCCGTACTTGCAGTGTGCCGGCATGCACATGTTAATACGTGAGTGTTTGTGCGTGTGTGTACACCATGACCGTGTTTACATTTTACATGAACTAGACACATTCGAGTTCAAACGGTTCCACAGCAATATTGTTGAAGATGGTTCTCGAGATATGCACATATTTCATGGTTATGATATGGCTCGCAGCGTGTATGAATCGTATATAGTCTACAAAATTTGTTGGCCCACAGTGTAATCTGTTGGAATGGCATGAACAACACAAACCAGAAGCACCAAGAAAACTCGATACACTAGCAAATTAATTACATTTGTTTGAGTCACGAGTGGTGTTTGTAATGTGGTTTCCATTGCCACAATTTTTTGTGTGTTGCCAATGATTTTCATATACTTCGCGCTTCAAAGCGTTGTGTTTATGGTGTTGCTCTATTATTAATATTATTGTTGTTGTTGTTTTTTCTCGTTTATTTTATTTTATTTCACTTGCACAAGTAAATTGTGTGTCTGTAGTGTGATGGTCTGTAGCCAGTTGCCGTTTCCACTGAATGAATGAATGAAGACGAATACAATAAAGAGAGACAAACGAATAGCTGAGTCGCGTAGTGGGTTGCTGGTGGTAACGTTGTGGCATATTGAAAGTGAATTTGTCGTTCAGTAGATTACGCGTCTTCAAGAATAACGGTTAAGAAATTACCAACTCGGTTTTTGTGCTGTTAAACACGTTTCAGTATTATTGTTACAACGTGAATGATTTGTGAAGTAATTTGGTTTTTTGGCAAATTGTTGTGTTTAATTGGCGTTTAAAATTCCTATATTTTCCGTTTCAAATCGAAATCAAATCGCGGCAATATGAGGTGTGTCGTGTATTTATCACTTTCATTAGGACTGATTACAGCACTGCACGAAACGGATTGGAAACCAATTCTGGGAAATAGGCCAGCATTGAACATCCAACAGCCAATAATTGTCGATTCGTTAAGCTTGAAAGCCGCATCGAGCAGTAAAAGTACTATAACATTCAATGGGCAAACCATTACGACCAATATTGGTGACAATGATGCGGCCGGACCAGTGTTGGCTGTCGATGCGCCAGACCTAACAGCTGACATCGATGCCATTGATGGCGAACCCAGATATTTGGGATACGGTGGAAAAATTTTAAACGGTTTTTACGCACCTACAATCAGTGTAAGTTTCACATTCACCACAAATTGTGATACTTTTCCTTTTTCAGGTATTTTAAGTGCGGAAAAGTGAAAATTTTTGTAATTTTTTGTGATTTTTTTTACATGGAACGTTTTTAATTGAAAGCAGATGGTTGTATTTCATTTTTAAATATTGGGCCAGAGGTTGAAGGTCTCTGTAGTTGACTAGTTGTAATTAAAATGTAGTGTGCGCTGACAAGTAATTTTTCCGTGCCAAAACCATTTAACGATGAAAATTTCAATTAATAAAAAAAATAAACTGCATATATTCGATTTTTGCCTTCATCGCACGATCCAATTAAAATATTTACATATTGATTGTGTCTGAACATTGTAATAAAAGTGTGCAATTTCATATGTCAGCACATCAACATGTCTTGGTTCATTTAAACCAACATCGTTGTAAAATGCTTGTTGCCACCATTATATATAAAAACATATGAAAATGTGTTAGATAGCATGTTGATAGCGCCTTTGTTAAAAATTTCCCGTGATGAGTCCACCATAAATGTTGGATAATGATAAAAAAATTAAGTGTCGGACAGCGAGAGCCGCATCCACTCATTACGATTCAAATGGCTTAATTTTATTTTTCACTCTCTGCATGCGGAACACGGATGTGATAGTCTATCAAATCACAATATTTTTTTTCCTCAATTTTATCGGGTGTATTTACTTTGCAAATGAGAGTGAAATAAATCAAATAACATTCAGTTGGATGGAACTGTATGCAATATACAGCAGAAAGTGAACAAACCTGCACATTAAATTACATTAAACACTTTTCGAAAACTTGAAAATTCCCAGGTTTAATTAACAAGCATTATCCGATATGCGAAGCGAAGACCATTCAGACACTATTCATTCATCCATTAAACGAGCTACGAAATGGACTGCAACAAACGCATCACGTACAACAAATCGTACAGAGTTGGCAAACATTATGCATAAACGGTTTTTCGCATAAAATGTTACTCGTTATTCTACAAATCAAACGTACTGATGATGTTTTGATAGCTGATTACCGATTGCCGTTCCGTATGCAATGTGATAATATCAGACGTTTTTTGCCATCGTTCTTTTGCACACGGTTCAAGTTTACTATCGACAATAAATCAGTAAATTTGTTGTAAGTGAGTTTTCAATTAGCCACGGAAACATCAGCATACCTGTCATTGATATAGCACTGTGGTGTGTGTGTTTTTTTATTTCAATTTTATTCAATGAAATTTCAAAGAATTCGAACATACTAGATAATGGTATTACATCAATCAGTGTCATAACAATACGAATCGAACGTGTCCCAGATTTCATTATTCACAAACAAAATACCGAATAAGTGGCAGGCATAAACATGTATATTGATCTGTATGGTTGGCTCCTATCAATTTAAATCAAAAACTGCAAAATCAAACGATTGAACAAAAAAAACATATGTTCAGCGTGAATGGATTATGGACTGAGGGGCTTTTGTTGATGCCTTCGATTATGTTTTTATAATTGAAATTTTTTGTTTCTTTCTTCTCGTGTGTTGGTGTAAAATACCGGCCTTGAAATTGAACACAGAGAAAAAATACCTCTTTGTGTTACAAGGCACCCAATAGTTAAATGAGTTTGAACCCGTTCATCAAAGTGATGTAAAAAAAACCAACCATTATTTAGCAATCAATATCGTGTTCATACGAATGTGTTTCTTTTTTTTCTTGGCATGGGTGTTAAATGTGGCCAAACTTCATTTGCATAGATAATTTCCACTCCATTTCATATATAGTAGATCATTTACACGCTATGCATGGACCATTTACAATTAGTCGAGCCGATTTGTCAATATATTTTATACCATTTAAATGGGAGTTTGTATCACCGTTTTTACACTGGTATGGATTCTTCGTAAGTACTTGCAAGTTTCCGCACAAAACGTACATACAAAAAATCTTCAATCAATTGCGCATTACTTTGCTTGAGTAAAATCCTTGACCCTCGTAAAGGTTTTTTTGGGCTGAAGCAAGAGAACCAAATTCAAGAATGCAATTAAAACTTGCATATGACTTTGTGTCAAGCGGCTCGTTTTCATTACCAGCCTTGATTAATGATACATTGCACACCACCGGTTTAAAATCCATTGAGGATTTTGACAAGGGATTATGAAGTTGTCAGTATTGTTTAAATTTTCGGAATTTGTTAGGTTGTTGCCTATAACCTTCGATTAAAAAAAAAAGTATCGGTGGAAACCCCATTTGATCCCAAAAAAATGTCGTTTGTAATTTGAAAATGCCGTGAAACATTTTATATGTTTCTTTAAAAGGATTTAATCAAAACTGTTGACACTGATCGAATCATTGTGAAAAATGATTTTTATCATCATATCGATACAAAATGTAATTTATGTTTTTCCCTTTTCAATTTTTCAACATTCACAGCAACAGAGTGACCAATGTTCGGTGGATAAGTACGCATTTGAAGATGAGGGTACCATTCAATATGATGTCAGCATACCAAAGATGGAACAATTTACACTTTGTGCGTGGATGCGATTTACCAATCACGATGGCGACCATTCTATATTTACATATTCGGGTAGGTATTATGATAATAATTGATGAAGACCGAATAAAAAAAATAAACTGGCACTAAAAACCATTCAATATATCGTCAACGTCGCGGCTTTTTTATCGCTTTAAGACCGAAAATCCATTTGCATGCACTTATACAGCTTGAAAACGTGATAAAAAACTTTTTTCGTAATTCGCAATTCCATTCACAGGAAAATGGTTAACATAATCCGGCCGTAATTTGGTTCATGTGTTTTACGAGACAAATTTTCTATAAACTCCATTTTCTCGGTGATGTTGAGTGTTTTCTCACTACTCATTCCAATGCGACTTAAGAGTATTGTTAAAAGCAAAGAAATTGTGATGGATGGCATAGACGATGAACGCAAAATTTTCATTTTGAGCAAATATTTGAACGAAATTCGATCTTTTTTCAATAAAATACGGAGGTTTCGTCTTATATTTTCCATTTCTTGTCTGTGTCTATTCAAACACAATATAAATGAAATTGATGTTGGTTCGATGAAACTATTATTGATATAATATATGGGAAAAAATAGCGTTTCACCACAGCAAAACAGTATCATCGCAAATGTGCAAATGATAAAAGCCCATTGATTCATTTAAATGAATTTTGATTTGATAGAAAAGCGTGCTTCTATTTGAATTCATTCGATTTTCAACAATCGATGAAAGTTTTTATCTCCATTACCAGTATAGTTTATGCTGTATATTGAATGCGCTCATGAATATTCACAAATGCAAGAACAAAGCGTACAATTCCAAATGAATTTTAATGAAATTTTTCATTCTACTTGCTAAAGTGAAAGAAAAAAAAGTTTTCAACTCGTTGATTTAAAAGTTTTCCACTTGAAATATGTTTATTTTTTTTCTACGATGCACTCAGACAGACATAGATGTTAAGATCGAACGTTATGTTTACAATTAATCTCTAATCTTTTCAGCAGACGTCATGTGAACTTTTTTGTTGTTCGTTCCATTTCTTTTTCAAGGGAATCAAACGATAAAGTCAAGCTGAATTCGCTTTTAGCACACTATTGTCGCAATTGATTAAGCAGCAGCAAAGACACTGTCAACTTCAAATGTAAAGCATTTTGGTGTGAGATATTCTGTGCGAGATTGAGTTGATAAGTTACGAATGCATTCGCACGAGTTCACAATATACACACAGAGAGAGGCAGAGAAGGAGAAATGGAAAATTCAATTTATTTTTCCTCTATTATGTGGCTTTCGAAATGCCATTATGCCATATATCGTTTTTCGTCTTATAACCTGTGTTCGTCCTCTACTCTAAACGTTCGCATTGATTATGGATGAGGCCAAAGCTCGTGAGCGGAATCTCCTTCGATTTACGTTAAAAAACTAATTTTGACAGTTTACGTATACGTTAACTGTAAATTTCCAAGTAGCCAGCAGAAAAAAAAAACTGTCGATGCGTATCAATATAAGGGGCTAATGTTTCTGTCAATAGAATTTTAAATTTCAAATCCGTCTCGAAATGAATTCGGTTACTTATTCCGGGACGGTTTTTTTTCTTTCGTATTTCGATACGCATACCAGAACCAAAACTCCGTCGAGTTTATTTGATCTGAGTTTGAAATTCAAACCGTGAATATTGTCGGTGAATCTGTCTCGCCACTCACATTCATCCGAATGACTTGCACACCATAAATTTTCATCTTGTGCTTTTTGAACTAGATTCTCGTTGGCAACAAACATGCAAATAACAATTCTATGCTCAATGTACTTGATCATTGTGACATTTATATTAGCTATTTCTTCGTCTTCACTTTAATCATCGGCAAAAGCTAAGCACGAACAAGCGCACGAACAGTGAATATTGAAAGAGAACATTTTTGTTGAATGCAATTTATTAGTGAAAATCCCACAAATTAATTTATATTCAATAACTTTGCTATTGTTTGCAAATAAATTCGAAGGCTAATTCATTCACTTTAGTGTTGATGATAGTGGTGTGCGTGGTTTTGTCACTTGAAGAATACAAATTTTCTTGTAAATGAAAAACTTTATTTCATCTCAAGTTGATACACTACAAACTTAATCAAGAAGTTTTGTTCAATCGCTTCCATCGTCTCACTCTTATGCGCATCAGCACACAATTTCCGATACCAAGATTAATTTCAAGAATCAAACAATTCCGTTTCCTTGTTTCTTTCCGCCCGTAGAAATCTTGTATGCACATTGAAACATACTTGAAACGCACCATCAAGTTTATTTTAACAACAATCACAAAAACTTAACAAATTAAAGTGAACGGTGAAAGTAGAAACCACCATTCTGTAGCAAAATGGAAATTAAGTGGGTTGTGCAACAACGGGATTTCGTAAAACTATCTTTTATATCTTCCTTCGACATGCTGTTAGATAGTTTTAGCGAAACTCTTAAACCGTCCTTCTGAACCGGGAGAGAGGGAGACTGACTAAAATACATTATCATTATTCGAAACGAGCATTCGATGACCTATATAATTATCGATTCATGTGCCACGACGATGAAAATTGTGTTGTATCGAATTTTAGATAGACATTTTGTTCCACCGAAATTTTGTCCATCAACAGACACATAATAATAGTTGAATCCAATTAGCATACGCTTAACTACCATAACATGTTAATTTACTTCCTTGGATTGGCAGTTTAATTCAGTTTGTTGTTCGATCACCTTTCTTCGCTTTTCGAATGGCCATTGAACTAAATGGAACTTTATGTATGTTGAGATAACAAAAATCCACGTCAACCTATTTATTAGTTACATATGTTCATTAGTGTAATGCATGCTGTATATATCTGATATGGCCGCCCACTTCTGTCCATTGTACGCACCCAGGCGAAAACCTCAATGTCTTTTCCTCGTTGTCTCTTCTTATTTCAATATCAGAAGTACGTATTGTGTCGTTATACGCAACATACGAAACAATTGATTTGCTTTGGGCATTTGAATAATGGTATCCCATTTTCATGATTGACTTGAAGAGTCCAATCCTTGCAAAACCAATGGATTTGCGGCAAAAACAATATGAAATTTTGTGAAAGCATTTCACCAACTAAACGATTTCAAATTGAATGTGCTTAGAGAGAAGTGATTCAGATAAAAATTATCATTTGACAAATTTGTTTCCGCAGACAAATTGTGGTAAACGATTTGCTATGTTGGCTTGGCCCAAAATGTCAACATACAACCGATAGTAGGTATACACATGAATAGGTTGCCGTCAAATGAGAACGATATATTATGAAATCGCATTCAAAAATTGTGCAAATTTATTTCGTTGTTTTTTTGTTCGTAATAGGATTTATGTGAATGAAATTGCAAGCAAGAAAATTGAATCGGCCACAATACATGACAATAACGTCGGCACCGCTTTTGTTATGTAAAATTTTTCACAATTAATAGAAAAGACATTGCCGATGCGTAAACATAAGCGACAAGTGTATTTTGAATTGTGTCTCGGTATATACGTGTGTGTGTGTGTGTTTCTCTTTTCTTCTGTTTATACGTTATTTCCTTTGCTCTTTGTCCATTTAAAAAATATTTCACATAAAACGAATAATTTTGCACTACACATAAATGGAATTAATACATAAATACGTATGAAATATGGTATAGACAAAACGAAAATAGCAGCATTGTGAATTATAAACATATGGCAAGAAATCCACTTGAAGGAAACGAAAGAAATCATTCGTTTCGAATAAAACTTGCTGCAGAAAGCATCAACTTAGTGTCAATCCACGTGGAACAAAAAAAGCGAATTACTCAAAATAATGTTGAACAAGCATAAACTGTTTGGAGTGTCAACACAATTGAACTGCTGCTTATTTCTGTTTATTTCTTTCCCTCTGGCGCATGCATTCTTGCTATACTTTCGGGCAGATTTGGAAATGCAAGCGCGTTTCGTCTCTGGCGATTGCAGAACTTTGGCGTCTTTTCTTGTGTTATGTGCTGCAACAACACAATGATATTCACTTTTTCTGATGCAATTTTACAAAACCGGAATTCATTTCTTGTTACTTTTACCCGTTTCATTGTTTACGTTCTTTTTGTACCATTTCCTTGTCAATTTTAAACGATATCGTTTCTTTTTTCTTTCTGCAGTTGAAGGCGAACCAAGAGAAATCCAATTTTGGGTAGCTAATTCCAGGGGATCCAGTTACTTTTCGTTGGCTGTTCATGGACAAACACTCTTCAGGTAAGCATGTTTCATGTTTGAAAAGTTTTCTGTTGCGTCGTCATTTCTCGGAACCGAAAATCGATTAAAGAATAACTGCGAATAAAGAGAAGAAAATATCTACTCTGGGAGGTATTGGCATCGCGCTGATACATATCGATACCACACCGTAAAATGAAGTTTATGTAAAGGGATTTAGTTTTGTTTCGGTTTTTCATTCAATCTCCAGAGTAATACACTCAACCACATTCAGTTATGAATTTTGCTTTTAGCATTTCGTCGAACGCTTTTATTTTAAATGTGTAAAGCGTTTAAAATCAGATTAAAAAGTGCTGTGACACGCAGCAATTTTACTCTTTGCAATACTTTGAATCGTATCAAAGAACTCTGCATTATAAACCACAAGAAGTAAAAAAAATCGATAAAAAAATTATTATTTATTGAAATTGTATTATTGCCATTGACATCAATCAATAAAATCTCGGTTAAATGCAGCAACTAATTAACACCAACTCGTATAAGCAGTAATTTACAAATCAAAATTCTTGAAAATGGATAGAATTACGCTTTTTAGTGGGTTAAGCGAGTAATGTAAAGCGACAAATTCAAGTAATTAAATAAATGCATTGTCAAACTGCATGATATTCGAACGATATTTGAACAACATTTGAAAAATTTGCTCTAGTTTCCACATGAATTGCAGCAAACCTGCCTGGTTCAGTGTTATTCTCCGTTATTTAATTTATGACACCAACTCAATTAATGAAATGAAATCGAGTGAATATAACGACCATAAACAGAAGTTGATGTTGATGCGAAGAGTCACACACCATGATATTAAATGTTAGTGCTGTTGTCAGCAAGTGTTGTTGTTAATGGCTTTGGATTCAATAACTAACGACGACTTCTTTGATTAACCTAGGCTAACCTTGTTATTTTTTTTGTCATCAGAAAAAATGTCAATACTCAATAGCGACCATAATTAATCAAACAAACAGAAGGAAAAAAAACAAAAAAATTAATGGTCTCTTATTTGCTACAGATTGAATTATCCATTGAAATTACGTAAATGGCATCATGCGTGCGCCTCATGGAATGGTAAAACTGGTGAATGGCAACTATGGGTGAAGGCAGAACGTGTTGGACGCGGTTTCCATAACCGGGTATTGTATCGACCGAATTCTTTTTATACAAAATTATTTATTTCTCTCTTTTGCACGTATATATTCACAATAAGCAAACAAAAAATCATGTCAACACCTAGAAGTTGCCGATTTTTTCCCAGACACTTAAAAAAAACGTTTTTCGAGATAAAATTGTAATGATTTCGTTGCATAATCGAAAAACCAGAAATCAACCCATTTTCATGGTGTTTTTTGTTTTGTTTGCCTGGATACAAGGCGATTCATTGGCAGCAAACAAGAGAGAAAAAAAAAACCTTGTAATCATTAATGATTTCAATTTTCTGATTACAGATTGTTAGCTATACAATTGGATCCAATGGTGTTTCATATTCGGGTGGCCCATCGATTACTGGCGCTATAGCACCGGGTCATCACATGGAAATAACCGTATTGCAATTGTATAAAGTGGCTCTGAGTGCTGGTAAAGCACATCGCGACCACAAACATCATCATGTGCATCATTTTGATTACGAAGGTTTGGTCACATCAACGGCACAACCAACACCAGCACCACAGGTATAATATACCATCAACAAATATTTACATATTACATAAAATCCAATACCGTTTTCAATCATTATATGAACGAATGTTTCTTTTTGTTGTGTACAGCAAGCAACATCGAACCCATTTTTGGTAAATGGTGCTGTATTGAATCGTATAAATTTAAACGAACCAACAGCATTGCAAACGCAATTTTTACCGGGACAAACACAATTTGTGAGCGGCCAATTTAGTCGAGCAAATCAATTGGTTCAACAGCAATTCACAACACCGCCACCACCATCGCAGTTACAAAGCTCACCAGCTCCAACCTCACCACTTCTATTTCCACAACAACCACCACAAGATCCAACAATTCCACAATCAATATCGGCTTCATCTTTTGTCAATCTAAACAATCCGGCCAATGTTCAATTCATTGACGATGAAAGCGCAACGCCAACATTTAACAGTCACAGTTTATTCAAACGAAATGGCAATAGTCCACGTAAAGCGATCAAAGTACGTCGTATTATAAAACGTGCACCAACAACCAAAAAACTTAACAAGAAACGTGCACTAATTCCACTAAGCGATGGATCATTTATTGATGATAAAAATCTAGCCCAGATTGATGATTCGCCATTCGTTTATGATGGGCTGGCCCAATTTGGAGCCGGTGATTTTCAAGAAAGCTTAACAAAACAGGGAGATATCGAAGATGAAATTAAAGCGCATGATCGCGAAGCAGCCGAAGGTGAAGTGAATGCCGTTTTATCGTTGTGCTCATCATGTCAAATTGAACCATTTGCTGGTGCAGTTGCTTTCACATGGAAAGACGCCAAAATTCAAACCGAACATGCACTCAAGGGACGCAGCGTTGGCAGTTGCGGTGCTTTTTAGTTTAATTCATTATTTTTAGTTGAATTGTTTTTTTTTTTTTAATTTCACATTCATACCAACCATGTTTTTATGTATAAAACTATTAAACAAACTTTTGATTTATGTTTTCAGAGACAGCTTTTTGTGAGAATCAATTTAACATTTAATTTAATTTATTCAGTTGTAATTCGCTTGAATTTTTGTAAGAGAAAATAAATGAAAATATAGTGATTTTGATTTAAAATAAAACAATACTCACTTTGTTTTTGTGAACATGCTGATGCGAGTATTCGGTATCAAATTCCGGTTCCGAACAATATCCAAACTAATTTGAATAAAGGTAAGGTAAGAAATGTAGAATGTTATTGAAAGAGTAAATAGAAAGGAATTTGATTGAATTTTCTTTGTAAATATGTTGATGGAATTTGTATATGTACCTGATCTTGATCCCAGTGTGTTCCAGTCTGTGGCAATGGTTGTGGTACTGTTCCAGGTCCAGCCGGTAGAGCTTGTGGAGCATTTACTTCGTTCGATTCAAACAAACGAAGTACGGATCGATCACGAATTTCCCTAAGATGTGATCTGAAGAAAATATTTTTAAATCACCAAAAATAAAACACCCAGAACCAAATAAAAGAAGCGAATTATTGTCTATCGCATATCCAGAAGCCAATCGTAAAATTAAATGAGTTTTTTCTCTGCATACATGGAAAATTATTTAGAATTTATTTTGATGTCAAATATTGCCAAAGATATGCAACATAACAGCATAAATACCGTTGAAAGAGGAAAAAAATACCAACACCAAAATAGATAGCGAGAGATAGGTAGAAAGAGAAATATAGTCGTATGTACTAACCTCACATCTTCCAATTCGTAAAACATGTCTTTATTGGCATCATGAATGTAAATTTTAACATTTGGTCCTTCTAAGTAAGCCATGGTTAGTTGCCGCGGGAATGAACGAACAAACAGTGCCCGTACTGTGTCAATTGACGTAATTTCGTTGGGTAACAGTGCTCTCTTCGTTTCAGATCGATATTGTAAAAATACCAAGCCTGCATTCAAAATACAACAAAAAAAAAGAAACAAAATTGTTTCCGTTTATTTAAACATTCTATGAATGCTAAACACATATTTTTCTCTGATTTATTTATTTTTCTATGCATCGGCCAAGAGAAGAGTAAAGCTCTTTAACAAAAAAAAAAGTGATTCAAAAATAAATACATACCGAGAGGTCGTTCCAACGTTTTTGACGGTGTACGAACTACAGGCAACGACGATCTGGTTTTATTTCCACGTCGAAATCCAGTGCTGGCAGTTTCGACTTCTGACATTATACCGGGATCATCATCAAATAATGGACCTTGATTTACTGGTGCGTATCCACGCACTGGCGGAGGCTGCTGCTGACATAGACGAGAAAAAAATTCACATAAAATGTAATTTTGATTCTAAAATGGAATTTTAACATGCGAAACGATTCATCGTCTACTCTATCAATAGGTCTATTTATCAAATGCAAAGCTACAAAAACATGCTTTAAATGCTAGCATATTTGAATGAATTATATGCGTTATTCAATGAAATGATGGTTGAATTTTTCTCATAAATCTTTCCAGATTATTCAGTAAATGCTGAATGTATGGTTGAAATTATTCTAATTCAACGCCAGTTCAACAACTGTGTTGCCGATTGCTTTCGCTTTCATGCTCAATTTTCTTTGGAATTTGAATGAAAAATGAATGCAAACATTCTAAAACTTGGATGCAAAATAACATATGATGAAAAAAAAGAAGATATAACACACACTAATCTTTTCAATTTGCCCCATTTACCTTTTTGTTCTTTTGAGCCCGCATTCCCATCTAAAAACAAGCAAAGTATATCAATTCAACATTTCAATTTGCGACACTTGCTTTGGCTGCACAATGTGCTTCATTCTTTATATTTTCAATGTATGTTCGTATGGAGAGAGAGAAAAAAAGAGAACTCGCAACTCAAATCGAAAAAAATCTTACTTGTGCTTACTTTGGAATGTTAAAACATGTCTAATTAAAAAATTAAGCAGACTAAATGTCAGCGCGAAAAAGAGGGGGTTTTGTATTTAAAAAAACGATGAGGAACTTGGTTTTGATGAAAAAAGATGAACATTTGTGAAAATTTTAATAATTTTTAATGATATTCACCTCAAGATCCATTGCACGTTGCTGAAGATTTTGATTCTGCTGAGCGTAAACTAGCATATCATTTCCCAGCGTATGCCGTCGATTATCTTCTGTTTGTCGTATGCGGCCACCACGTCGTCTGTCGTCTAGAAAAACAAATGAACAAATTTGTAAATATGTGATTTAGTGCTGCTATGTCTCACTTGGATTATTGTGGCTTTTGATTGAAATGGCTGGACTAATAGAAAATCGCAAAAAAATCAACCAAATTTTCTTTCTAAAACATTGCGTCGCATATAATTTGAAATACATTTGAATTTAAACGAAAATATTATTATTAAACATTCTGCTACCGATTCAATTAGCCATTACAACTTAATGTCACGTATTTAATAAATCATACTTCACTCTCATCATTAGACGAATAAAAAGAACTTCCATCAACTTTTTCATTCACCGTTTTTCAATACAAGCAACGGACTTTCTTTCATTCACTTTGGAAATGGTTTTATCGTTGACACAATAACGTAATATGAAAGCGGTTCAAGTTTTCCGACGTGACTCTAATGATATTACTATGAGAAAATCGTCGAGTGAAATAAAGCAAATGGAGAAAAGAACACGAAATTCTAATATTGTCTGGTCTATTATATTTTGCAATGTTAATGCAAGACTGCTGACACAGTCGTTCTGAACATATCACACAATCTTAAAATGCATGGCAATAGAATACTCGTCGTCGTGGTCGTCGTACTCGGGCCCCACGAACTAAATATACTAAAATGAGGCACATCTGCTGTCAGCTTGCCGAATGCCGATTTTGTTCATCAAATGTCAAATTATTACGGCAAAAGGCAATAAAAATCGAAATAGTCTCGAGCGCATCTCTATCAAATCTTCAATCGCGACATGCTTGCAACTACTTCATATTTTCTGTCTCTTTCATTTTTCATTGTTTATTTTTGTTGGTGTGCCTAAAGTGTCGAAGTCGGAAGCTCATTTGTATATTTTTGAAATGTGTAAAAAAACCTGACACGTGGACCATCGCAGATGGGTGTCCCGTCGTCTTGTATGTACGTATTACGGTTGCATATTCTAGGAGATGTGCTCAAGCTGTTTCAATTTTTAATTGGAACCGGAATAAAAAATGAAATAAAAAAAATTGACTCTATTTCAGTTTTGTTTTCAAATGGAATTGCTTTATAAATGTTCATATATGTCCATTAGTTCGAATTGTTTTTCTCATTTTTTTATGAAAGGGGGCAATAATTGTAAATTGAATAACAAGCACCGCGCCTCTACCTCGAACGCTCAACCATACAATTTTCCGACATGTGTTCAATTTATTCTGTGTTTTTTCTTCATAGAGTTTTTTTTTTGTTTATGGTGTTCCGTTGGTAATTATATCGATTTTATTGCAAGCATTGTACAATTTACCAGAGAATTCGACTTTCTGGTCATCGTGCATCAGAGTTATTATTATTACAGAAAAAAAAATATGTATCTGTAGTTTCCGCTCCAATTAAAAACAATGAAAATACATTGCGTCGAAAATTTCATTATCTATAGCAGGATTTCGTCGTAAATTCAATGCAATTACGTAAATTCTAAAGGTGTATTCTTATAGGTGGTATACCAAGACAATCAGTGCGAGATTTGAAATATCACCACAAAATTTATGGAAATTAATTTATAAATTCAAATGTCGTTTTGTTTGTGTTTCTCAATCCTTTTCACTGTCTCTCTCAATTGTTTTCATTGACAAAAGGTAAGCCGCTGGGATATTGTTGTCGGGAAGAAGAAATCATAATCAAATGGAGCCATGTACAAGTCTGTCAACAGCTTATTTCCTTTTCCACACCAAAAGCCACAACATATTCACTCGCAAATGTAATATAAAAAGAGATTGCTGTTAATTAAAATGTTACCTTGATCACTCTGTTGATTTTTGCCTTTGTCATTTTGCCAATCCTCTTCTGAAACAAAGAATGTAGGTTATAGAAATTTATCACGTAAATGCGTTAACCATAATAATTCCAAATGACATGGGACCATGCATGGTTCTCTATGATTTTGACGTTTTCATATAATTTCACAATGGCTACGAGCAAGGAAATCAATTCAGCTACGATTAGCTCATACAAGGTTGTGAACCTAGGTGAACCACTCCTCTGTTTTTAACAGTTATGGTTCATTTCATATTTGTAAAAAAAAATATTCGCATTCTTTTCCTTTTTAACATGAGTTTTTCCACAATGAAATCAGAGTTTTTCGTAATGAAATGAAAAGAAATAACATCAACCAGAGCAGCAGCAGCAGCACTACCACCAACAGCATCGAGAAAAGAGAAAATGATGGAAATAAATCCATCGCATAAAATAAGCGCATTTTTTCCATCATCTATCGAAAACAAGAAACTCACAATCGCTTTCATTCTCTCTATCCATACGTAATCCATGCACAAAAAGGCGAAATCCGTTCATTCAACGGAACCCGACATAAATATTTACGTTAGAATTGCAAATAGAATTTGATGCAAAGAAAATCCAAATTATCTATAGCGAGAGATGGCGAATAGAAGAAGTTGTGCTGAAGCATATTCAACTTGCGTCTGGATTATCGTTGGATGTAATATTATCTTAGGACTGACGTTGTACGTTCTTTTTTATTCGCTATTACAACGTTCAATACACATTGGTGGTATCTATATAATAATCTATAGAATGTTGGTATTTTGTTTACATCAATATTGAAATCTAATCGAAGTTTTCTGTCAATAGTGTTGAACTTATTTTTGGATTGGCAGTTGATTTCACTGTCGAAACATCTCGTTCACACTGTGATGATGTCTTCTACATCAACGCAAACGGAAAAGCAATAATTTTCAATTAACTGGAAGTTCATATCAAATAAATGAACTTTTCTCCAAAAATATATCATTTCATGCAAGAATTTTATCCTGTTTCATTCTTTCTAATATTCGTCGTAATTATCTATCGTTAGGAAATAAAATGCTCGTTATTCACAATCAACGTACTAAATAATTAACAAAAACTTTCAAACAGCAATTTGTTTACCTCCTTCACGTCCTTTTCGTTTCTTCTTTGAGCTGCTCGATGAGCTATTTGAGCTACTTTTATCCTTACTCTTCCAGCGAATTAACATATTGTTACTGTTTTTTTTTTAAATATATTTTGTCGTCTTTTCAAATAAAATGTTTCCTGTTGCTTTTCACTTCGTTTGTTTATGAGTTTTTATATTTTTTTACAGATGTCATGTAAATTGTATATCACTTTTTCTTCGAATAAAATATCTTCATGGAAACACAAGCAAATAAAAAAAAAAGTTTTACATGAGTTTCAAAGTACTTGCGATGAACGTTTTGTGTTGTTTGTGAGCGCAAAGGAGTACCGCAAAATGAGGTGTCAATCGTTAGTTTTTTTTAGTTTAACGACGAAAAATTCTTTGAGCACGTAGGAGAAGAAATTCCCAAATGATGATGAGTATGTGCAAGTGTCGCGAGGAAAATTATTATGTTTTTTTCTCTTCATTCCATTTTAAGTACAGGTTGCATGACAATCTACAAGATGTAGTTGGCAATGTGGTTTGCTTTATGTTGCAGAATTTATGCCAAAGTCAGAGTTTCAATTTGTATGTAAAAAAAGGCTTTCGGTTGTGAGGCAATGTATGAAAATGCATATAAATGGATTGAAACTGTTGATGTAAAAGTAATTTGATGCTTGAGTCCTCGTTATAAAAGTGTATTGCATAATTTTTGTCATGAAATCCGAGAAATGCAGCTTGTGTATTTACAACAACTTTTCAGCCAAGTTTTCAAATGTAGCGCACATTTTTGACTCTGATGATTAAATTTATATCCACAATGACATAATTCATGTAGAAAACTTTCAACAATTTTAGCTAACAAACCTGGGCTCCGGTGTCAAACTTTCGATTTATGCAAATAATTTCCTTAAATCACTCGATTAATTTTTCATTGTTACGTTGATGTGAGCCAGTTCTTTTTTGTTCATGCATTTACGTTTCAAAATATATTTTTCTTGTATAACTAAAGCAATAAATCTACTCTGGAAAACAAAGTATTTTTCAGCACAGGAATGTACAAAGCGATTTTTGGTTAAACTGGAATAGTTCTTCCATTTCGGGGTTTGTGGTCTTCCTCCACACATGTATTTATTTGACCAAAGAACATATTTCGGAGTTGAACTGAAATTTTAAACTTTTCATTCCAACGATTTTCCATTTTTCGTTTAAAGGGCTAAGATGTAAGAGTTCTTGGTTCTCTGCGTACATACACACCGAGAAAAAAGAGAGAGAGAGTGAGCAGAGTGTTTTAATCGTTTGTTTTATCATCATTTAACGGTGGGCGTAATAAAACCGTCCTTTTAGTGTAGGATTATGACATGTTATCGATAATCTTTTTCATTGAACTTCATTGAATGGGGATCGTGTTGAAGGCAACGAAACCATATAAATTGACGCCACTCAAAGGTGAGAAATGCTATATGGCTCACACACAAAAGCCAAATGTAAACATACATTTGTCTACTTATCCATGCAGAACTATGTCAACAATTTGATATTGTGGTGGAAACCGCCATCACCATCATGTCAGATATCTTTATCGTGGATATTTTTGCTTGTAAATGTTGCCTCTTTTTATATTTAAAGCGTAATAAAAATGAAATAAAACACGTTATTTCCCCAGGTAAACATAAAATTTCAGTACATCGAAGCAGACATTGCTTCAGTACTAATCACAATGATGGTAGTGATGCTACCCGTGAAATGGTAGCTGAAGAAGAAGAAGAAGGGAAAGAAAAAGACGATTACTACGACTATGAAGACGATACGATGGTAAAGAAAAAAGAAGAACGGACCGTGTCAAAAAGTACATACTCAAACATAAATTAGCAGACATGAAAGCGACATCGACAACAACCACACGCGAATATATGGAGAATTTCCTTTATTTGCAAGCATGGCAAACGCCTCAAACAACAGACACGCACACATTAAATGAACAATAGCAATGAGGAAGTCGCCGCATATAAACTCGTCACGATGTCGAACAACCGTCTGATATGTATATACTGGTTCTACTTTAAAACAAAAAAAAATGCTCACTTACACGCAATTATGCTCACATTCGCCGACATTATCATTCAACCATTTTATGTGGTACTTGTTTGCTTAAAATATGGTATGGTTGAATGAGAGAATGCACGCGCATAGGCATGTTTTCCATTACCATTCCCAAGAAACTTATTAGGATGTTTCGCTTTGTATTTCTCATGTATTTTTGCTGCTAATTGTGTTGTACATGATTTATGGAAAATGAACAGCGAACTACCAGGTGTCAACCAAACTACATACATCTAATTTGGTGAGATGGATCATAAGTAAAAATCAGATAAAATAAGCATGATTAACATTGTGTTTTCATTTGAATTTTTGGCGATTTCGTTTTTATTTCAGGGTTTAAAATCGATTAGAGACCAATTCATGACATGCTGTTTTTGGGTCTCGTACATTTTTACGTACGCTATCTTGTACCGTATAAAATATTCAACAGTGAATGGATTCATAAATTTTAAATGCATCCGCATTTGCAAAGCAAACAAGATAGAACAAATAGAATGTTGCAGAAGCATAAGGCTAATGAATCGTGCTCGTTTTTTCTGTCTCTCTCTATTTCTCTGTTTGCGAAGAGAAGTTTTGTGACGGAAACCACTATGTGATGAATGCAAAAATGGAGCCACACGTATATTTAAATGGGCGTAGTTCATGCAAAACTTTCAACAATCCAAACTTTTTACTTTGGCAGTTGTTTGCGTAAAATCGGGAAAATAACATTCAAATTCCTTCGTTTCTTTGTCAATTTAACGAGCACTTGAGATATGTTTTTTTTTCTTCCTTCAATTCGCGCTCAAGAAAAAAAAATTCAATTGGTTTTGGTGATAATGATAAAATTTATTCCGAATGTTTTTCGTTTCGCGAATGATTCTCAATTGAATTTCATTTCTTTTTTGTCGAAGAAAATAACTTTTATAGCTTCAGCGTTGCTTGACGTATTTTACAGGTTATAGCACGTGAAATCATCGAAAGAAAAAACAAAAAATTAATCAATCATACTAAATTGAAGCTCATAAAATTCAAAATAAATTCGATTGATTGAAACCTTTTTTTTGCGCACACAAAAATAACACACAAAGTTCAAATAAATTCTATAAAAGTCAAATGATGTCAAAGAGTTCATTCATATTCAGAACACAGAGTTCAGTTTTTTTCTTCACATTTGATAATTCGCACTCTATATCCGCACATATAACAAAATAAAAGCATGAGCCGAAAAAAGTCTAAACGTCAGCAAAAGAAAATGTAGCCAATAAATTCTTATGTTAGTTAAACGAGAGCACAAAAGATTGATCGATTTCTTTTTTCATTTCATTAAACATTTACACAACAACATATTTCCGGCACATCAATGTTTTTTTTTGAATTTATAAACCAAATCTAAGAAAAATGAAATTGGTCAGCACAGCCACAATCACAAAACCGATTAACACTGACACAGCCTCTAAATGAAGGCGGTAAGTTTTTTCCAACCTTTTCTTGTAGTTTTGTTTCTTTTCTTTTGTGAACAATCACAAATTTCAATATTGAATTGAAATCTTCCGTATTTATTACACGAATGATGCACTCTATAATACTAGAAATTCATTTCACTAATGACTGAATGCGAACGAATTGCGCGTCTTGAAGCTAAAACTTTTGGGTGTCGAGTAAAAAATCGTTTTCATCGTTGACTTCAGCTATGCTCTCTGTATGCGTTCTAACACGAAAATAAAGACCAATTCTGAAAACAGTGAAAATGTTTTCCACGCATATATTCAAACCGCGCTACAACCAATACAATAACATTTTGAATCGATATACGCGGCATCGAACTCATTATGTTTAAAGGAAAACAATTCATTGTTCAACGGTGGTTGCATGTGTTTGTGTATTGTATACGAGTTCCGCCCTTATACCGACACCACACATACATCAGCACGTACGCTCTCACACACTGTCACATTCTCTGGAAGAAAGACGAATTTATGCGCACGCACTTCAACACATAAACACACCGATTTTCATGCGAACACACAACTTTTCATAACTGTTCGGCGTTAAAATTGACAATAAATAAACACAAATTCAAATCTATTTTCTATGCTGGAGCCTTTTTTTGATTCTGATTCTCCGGAATTTGAATGAAACGGTTGATATTACAACATCTGCATTGATGAACGATTTACAACCACTTTTCCCTAGCGATCGGCAAATGCAATTTGCCAACTGAAATATTACTCGGTGAAACGGATTTCAACACATCACAAAATAAATTTTCTTCGCAGCAAATGAAATATAAATTTTTCGTAAGAAAATTATATGAAAAAGCTTTTCGGAGCTCAGCACGTTAGTACGCTGGAGATGAATGTGGCAACAGATGTCGCTCCAAACAGCATGTGCTTAACTAGTTCAACTAAGCTCAATGGAGACGCCGAAGAAACTATACTTTTTTGCTCTTTGTTTATACAATTCATGGAGAGTGATGAATGGTCCCAATCAAATAAAATAAAATTAATCTACTTACTGTGTGCGATAATTTCTCGTTTTGGTGATTGCAGCGAATCTATTGTATCGGCACTTTGTCTACTTTGTCTGCTGTCCAATGAAGTTTGAGAAGTTTGGTTGGTTTGATATCGAATGGTTTTTGCTGGCATTGCAATGGGCCGATACATTTGCTCAACGTTATTCAACATGACGATGCGGCCGTGTTTCGGTACGACTTTTGTTTTCGTGTAACCGGGTGGAAGGTGTACTTCAACCGTGCTTGCATGTCCATTTATTTGCTGATGTTGTGGAATTGTTGGTAAAATAATTGGTGTGAATCTGCGATCCATGGCTTGATTTGTTGGTTTTTGTGTCAAATTTGGATGATAAATTTGCAATAAATTGTTGCTGAGTGATGGATTACTGTCACTGCAAACGTTCACATATTCGTATGCATTCGCATCATTAAAAATACGATTGCAGTTTTTCTGTGCAATCGATTGAATGTACACCGGTTGATTGAGCGATGCATGTGATCCGTTTATTTGTTGATATTGTTTAACGTGAGTTGGTGTTAGATGTTCATTATCAACCATAATGTATCTTTTTGGCGGCACAGCATAATGACCAATCATTCCGTTCATTGGCTTATTTTCATCGTTCACCAACGGTACGGGTATTTGTGTACAGTGTTTGGGTATTCGTTCGTAAATTGGATGGTGTTGATCAATCTGATTTGTGTTCGATTTGATTTGCTGCTGTTGTTGGTGCTGTTGCAGTAAGCTTTGCTTTCGAATTGGCACTTGAGGTCCAATTTTACCGCTTCTACTCGAAGCAATACTTGGACTCGTTTTTGATGGTGTCATAGACGAATATGAAATCGGTGATACCTCTGATGACGTTGCATCTTTAACAGTAGCCACTTGTTCCGTTGATGCAGCGCCAAAGAGTTTGGTCGGCGTTTTACTCATTGACTTTCGGCAAAATTCAATTACCTGACTCATTATTTCGCCGCGACTCAATGGATTACGACGTAATTGAACACTTGGCGATGGTGTTGATTGTGCACGTCGCCCTGTCATCATTTCATCGAGAACACTTTGTGGTCGCTGTGGCTGCTGTTGCGTCGCCTGAACAATTGTTATCGGTGTTTGCGGAATTTGTGGACTGATTCGTTGCATCGTACTACCGCGATAAATGCCGCTGATCGTATTTCGTTGCGGAGAATTTCGAATGAAAACAGGTTGCTGATAAACCATTGCCGGATTCATAGTTTGTTGTTGTTGTTGTTGCTGCTGCTGATGCTGCTGTTGCAATTGTTGTTGTTGTATGGCATGCAATTTGATTTGATCGAGTGATTGTCGATACGGAGCATTCCGAATGAATTGCGTGCTTATTGGCACCGCTGATTTTTTTTCCACTTTGGCATACAACGGTTGTACGGCCACCATATTATTATGAACCGGCAAACGATCATAGATTGGTGGTTGCTGTGGTTGTTCAATTATTCTTGGGCTATATGCTATTGGCTGTGCATTCATATGCGCTTGAATTAACAACGGTTGCGAATATAATTGTCGATCGGTTTTCTCTTTTAATTCTTGCATTTTTGCCCATGTTACCGCAT
This sequence comes from Contarinia nasturtii, assembly GCF_009176525.2. NCBI lineage: Eukaryota > Metazoa > Arthropoda > Insecta > Diptera > Cecidomyiidae > Contarinia > Contarinia nasturtii. The sequence continues at coordinate 1,967,206 of NW_022199997.1, read as the reverse complement.
CCATTTTCAGTTGAGCTGGTTTTTCCAGTACCGAATCAGTCTGCATCGAAATCGGTGACAAATTTAATGTTTGTTCATGTTGTATATTGTTGGCTTTTTTCATTTCCGCATGGAATTTTGGCGGTGCACCATCTGTGATCGGTGTTGATGTTTTTGGTGCTTTCGAAACGTTTAAAAACGTGTCTGGAGTCTTAACATCATTTCGATTGGTTTGTACTTCAAACGATGTTTCACATAGAATACGTTTATTCGGTTGAGCGCATGCTGGCACTTTATTCAGTCTCTCGGGCAATTTTGATGGATTACGACGCTTCGGTTGTTCACATTTAATTGTATCGCTACCGAAGCCATTGACTCTTTTCTCATCGATTTGATCTGATTTTCCATCGTTTCGTTGATTTACTAACGGTCGTAAATTACTGATCGGAATTTTTGGCGTTCGAACACGTGTTTTGACACAACTATCTCGATCACGATTTTCTAATACTCTGACTTTTTGCAAAGTGGCCGATGGTTCTTTGTTCGATTTGCTTGTAATGGGCGTTTGCTGTGGCAATGGCACTGATGATCTTCCATTAATATGTTGACGTGGCCGTGGAATCGGTTTCGCTATATTTTGCACATGTTGATCTGTATTTTTGTTTTTATCACAGGTAACAATCGTACTATTTGACGAACTATCAATGTATCGCAAACCGGAAAGTGATCGTGCACTTTCCGAATCATTTGATTTTGATTTCAGCGATTTATTGCAATTTGCACGATACGATTCCAAATATTCACTGTTTTCCACATTGGTTAATGTACTTGAAATCGATGATGAGCTGCCGCCCAAAGCATTCGACGTTTTTAAATTTGACTTTGCAAGATAAGCATCACAATTGGCTGGCATACTTTGTCGATGTAATACCAAACGTCGGGCGCTGCTAAGGCGACCTTCTTTCTTCGGTTCATTTGCATGAATTTTGATTGGGACAGGTGTAGAGTCTTTTGGTGTTGTACGTCGCCGCGATGAAAAGAATCCATTCGGAAAAAGTCGCTGCAGCACCGATGGTTTTCTTGCTTTTTTCGCATCAACTTCGCTTTCTATCGTTGGCGTAGACATTTTCGGTTTTGTTTCAATGATTCGTAGCGGTGGTTGTAGCGTAAGACCTTTTTCGGCCAAATACTTTTGAAATTCTCTACTATTCACTGTGTTTGTAAGCGATTCTTCAATTTTCTCTTTTGGCTTTTCTTCGGGTGTGGTATCAATTTCATCCAAACCGCTTGCATCAAAATCACTCGTTAAATCGGCTATTTCATCTAAATCGTCTTGCGAACCGAATTGTGCAATACTTTTTATGCGGGCATCAAACTTTTTCGCATTCAATGCCACTTCTTTTGGATTGAAAAACGTTCCTTCAAGATCGGTGCCCGTTTTTACTTTGATCTGTGATAAATCTGGGTATTTACTGCGATCAACTTTTCGATATTGTGTTGTTGGCAGTTTTGAGGCTACGCATCCATTTGCATAGCCATTGCTGTGAATTGTTCTTACTTTTGGTTGATTGTAATTCAAATTTGATGGACTGTATCTATTTTTCAATTCGCGTAGTCGTTCTTGTGTTGTTTTGCTAATGTTACGTGTTCCATTGACTTTTTTCGGCGGTGAAATGCGATTACGATTTTTTGTCGCAAATTCTTCTTGATCCTCTCGTAATAGGCGCTGCTTTATCGTTGGATCATAAACAAAATACTCGTCGGGATTTTTGATGTAAGTTTTAACATATTTTGATTCTTTTAGCACATCTTCTTTTGTGATGTATTCATCCTTTGGTATTTCTTTGATGGAAAATGTCACTTTTGAATTTTGTTGTAAATTCGTTGGAGTCGATGAGAAAAAGTCGGCTCGTCGTTTTGCGTTTAATTTTTTAAATGGATTTTCTTTATCAACTATAATTTCACCGCTAATAAACTTTTTGACTTTTTCATTTATTTTATCCAATGAAACGGCTTTTTTCCCATTGCTTTTCGACGACGGTGATTGACCATTTGATTTCGTTTCATCACCATTAGTTTGCACAGTTTTTATGGTACCATTTGGTGTGATTTTATCATTAAGCGAACCAAATGGCTTTTTTTCAGTTTTCGTATCGATGTCACCAGTTGATATCGTCGACAAAATTTCTTCGGTTGGATTTTTTATGGCATTCGTATTGGTTTGATCCTTATCTTTCCGTTCTACGAGAATATCACAGTTTTTGCCATCCGGATTGTCGTTTCGTTCATTTTTCGATTGATTAGTATCGTTTTCATTGCATTTTTCGTTCGTTTGTGTTTGTATGGTGCCCGTAACGCCTACATTGTTTTCATCTGATGTCGGGTGATTTGTTTCAGTTGTCTCTTTTTCCGCTTGATGTGATAACTGGTTATTCGATTCAATAGTTTGGCCTGAACATGTGAAAGAGAGAAAGAAAAGAAACAGGCAATTAGCAAGTTGTTTGTCATTAAAAATTCATAATTTCAATGATTTTTTTTTTCTAAACATGAACGACTAAACTTAGACAAATGTCTCTTGGGTAATTTATCGATCTGAGAATTGTGTTTCTAACGAAGCGAAACAGAGAATTTTAAACAAATAGTAAAACAATCAACAAGTCAGTGAATTTTAATGGCAGTAGCTTCGTGATGATGGAACAACGCGTGTTTATGTTATTTGATATTCTTACTTTTGTGCTGGTCCAATGCACACAACGAAAATTAAGACGACCATAAACGTAAAACAGTGATGCATTTAGTGTGAACCTTAAATATACATGAGCGATCACATTTCCATTTAACACTCGGTGACATTTTAACAATAAAAAGTGACCCAGTGATATTTTCCATTGAGCATCGATAAAATGAAAATTAGCATCATTATGTGACGAACGTGCGTTTATCGGAGCTCTGTATCGCGTTCAACTCTTTTCTTCGTTTCTTGTTAATCGCTATCTTTTCGTAATATTGCCCAATGCATTGGAAATTATGCAATTTATTGTTAAATAATTCCAAAATTATTATTATATTTCATCCGAATTCATTTGTTTATGGTGCACGTGGTGCACATTTCGTTCGTATACTTTATGCTCATGACTTAAATTTATAATTTCCGAATTCACTCATTTACGCAATTAATTCAAACATCTTATAGTTCCAACTGCGCAAATAATAATAAATTCACACGAAATACAATCAATTAAAATCAACATTCTTACAATTGGGATTTATACGAATGTATAAATGTTTGTTGTTGGTGTTTTTTCTTGTGTGTATACAATTGAATGTAAAGAGTCTGATCTAAAATTATGCAAACAAACAGCAATCGTTTCTCAATTCCTTTGTGTTCCCGGAAATGTGTATATGAAACTAAAATGAGTGCAAATTTGTGTAAACAAAGAGATTTCGTGATAGAAAATCGATTCGGTCACTCACTCACTCGCTTTCACCCATACATTGATAAACTTCAGTACAGGCGTGTGTTCAAAAATAAACATTGCATGCAGATGTCGGGCGATGAGATAAAATCGAAAGAAACGAAATTAAAAAAAAAAAATCAAGAATAGAAGTGAAGAAATTGAACAATAAATCTTAATTTTGTCTTGTTTAAATCTTTTTCGTGCCACACAAAAGAATGATCAGAGTGGAAAAAAAACAAGAAGGCAATGCGCTGTGAAATGCGAGCGCTAGTTGCACAAGAGCAGTTCCATGAGCGAAATCGATCGTGCACGCGATTGAAATTAAGAAAATGAAACAAAAAACGCTATGTATAAACACACGCATGATCGACACATAGGAAACAACAATATTGAGCTTCGTATCTCGAGAAATCTCATAAATTTGTGGTCCCAATACAAATTCTTTGAAATTGTTGTGTACTTATCGTAGCGCTAATCATAAACACTATTGTAATTGAATTCACTTATGAATTTTGTAAGAGGCTAACCGAAATCGAGATTTCGGCCGTACTTGTTAGCCGGACTTCGAAAAATGCAATTTTATTACGTTTCATCCAAATGTGTGTGTGATGCTTGAATAATATCAAAACAATATATTTCATCAGTTTATTGATCTTTCTTCGACGGTCTTTGAAAATCCACTCTCTCGCCCATTATAATCGATTCGAATGCTAGTTTTCTGTAGAAGCAATAACAATTACGTCGATCGATAAAACAAAAACAAAAACTTTTTCTACATGAATACGAATTACCGCATCTTCAATGTAGAATGAATGAAGCCATACAATTTGCAAGTTTGCGTTGTGCTTGGACTTTTGCGGATTTTCCGTTCACGAGTCGTTCACATTGAGAGAACGATTTTTGCATGACAATTTGACGGCCAGTACGACAGTGGACAACAGCCACACATAACTGACTGTTATGTGCGCCAATCATTCTGACATTTCACATTGAATTCGATCTGCGTTATCGAGACGAATAAACATTTTAATGAAAAACTCATATTTTTTCTCATTTCAACGTCATAAAAGTCCGTCCGTAAAACTAAATAAAAAATAGTTTCTGTCACATTCATTTTGTCCGCAATTGTTTTGACAATTCATCGTTAATTGTGAATTCTGTCTCAATGATTTTGATCGAGCAGTTACGGGCGTATTTCTACAAATTTAATTTTATATTAAAATACAAAAACAATGCCACTATTCATGGACAAGAGCTCTTTTTCTTATGGCATTTGTTTGCCATATTGTGTGTATGCTCGTCGAATTAAAAGACTCCGAAACGATGAGGATTTTATTCAATGTTTGATGTCATTTCAAAATAATTTGCAAACGGCAATCACACAATGGTGTGATTCAAGTTTTTATCACATTGTTGTGCTTTTCATCGGCACACATCAGATGTGCTCATATTTTCATTCTTGCGAGATGTTGTTTGCACTCATTTTCATGTTATTTCACATTTCAACGAAATCGTTTGCACTACATCCATACAGTATGTGCACATGTTTATCTCGATGGTCTGTTAATTGAAAGTATTCCACTATTGGGAGACAAAAGAGAGCGAGAGAAAAAAAAATCAATGTTTCCACATCGCATAGAATGTGTCGGCACTCGACACCAATATTATTTAGATATATCTTTTTGACAGTCGACTTACAAAAGCCTTGCTTCGTTTTAATTTTTTTGCACCAAGTATTAGCGTTCGCATTTGATCGATTTTTCATATGGCATCATGAAATTGTTACATTTTGCTTTCCATCAGCGGTCATGTCAATTTTTCATTCAATTGCAGTCATTGCCTCTTCTAGTGTTGGCCCTACTATCAACTATTTATATATGTGACATACACATACGAATGCGCTAATTTATCGATGCTTGTCAGTTATTTTTCGCAATCTAATGTCGGCGACTTTAGTTTGAGCTCGTTGGAGATAACCAACCGCTGATAAGAGTTCGTAAGCAATTTTGAGTTAAGTAAGCAACGAATGTGATGTGGAAATTATATGGATCCAATTAGTTCTATGAATGCTTTCTATTTCACTGTGCGAATGGCCTTGAATTGGTCTTTTTGGATAGCTTTGGAAATTTCAGCTCGACACATTCGCTTTTTTGGTCACACTATTTATCGATTACGTTAAATAGCTTTTAATTTGGGAAAAATCCCCCCATTTAATGTTGGCGCAAAATACGAAATACAATCGATCGATTAATCATTCGATTTTGATTTGAAAATGTATTTTTGTATGGTCATTGATACCTTCATTTAAGGTTTTATTTGGATTTCAGAATTAATAAAATAAATGTTAGTTTGTTGCGGCTCAGCGCACACGTATCCGCTGAAAACGATTTTACTTTTAACGTTCGGCGATGTCGAATGACAATTACGCATTCGTGCCTTTTATCAGCAATTAGTCAATGATCCACGTAGGTGTGTTCTGTATGTTACGTTTAAAACTTCCATCGATTTGTAGCGAATGGGCACATTTGTTGCAGCGATTAAAGCCGATTTTGTTGATCTAAACAACGTGAAATCAGGTAAACGATGTTATCGTCACATTAAAAGATAAGATAAGCGAGTTTTAAAAATAAATGCTAATATAATTTTTGCAATAATAGTTTTCGAGTGTTTTCAATGTGTTATAAAGTAGTGTGACTGAATCTCGTTCAAGTGATCAATGTTGACATTTTCTGAGTCACTTTTCACTGTGTTTGTTTAATAACAACTTGATGCGCGACATAAGTGCCTATTAGAAAACTATCACCGTCTCTTCATTTCTTTATAACGTATGGGTTATTTTTGTGATGCCATAAAAAACGGCTTTGCATCTGATTATTCAAATTTTTATAGTTATGCGACATTTTCCATGTGATATGCGTTCATTTATCGCTCGCGATGCGTTGTATCTTTGGACTTCAAGTGGATGTGAAAAGATTTTAAATTCAATCGAAGTTGACTTCTTCTTTCATCTCATTTAAATATTAAATTATAAATTCGGTCTTTTTAATTCTTTTCAATTTATATTCGTCGTCAATTTGTCGTGTCCCACTGTGAGTCAAAATCTGAACGAAACAGAGTGATTTGATAACGCACAACATATTAAATTGATCATTCCAAATGAAGCATCCATAAACATTTGTTGCAATTGGAATCATTTAAAAGCAATAAACCAGAGTTTACAATGACAACGAGACTCAATAATCATCTCAAAATAATACGAGATACGCACGTAGCGACATCTCATTTGGCCATTCACTAAAGTAAACAAAAACATTGAAAAGTAAAAAAATGACAAACAAAATCAGCCTTTGCAAAACATGGAACCATCCATAACGAAAAATATTTCGTGTTTTTTTTTTTTTTGTGTCATAAAGCGACAAACAATGAATACCAAAGTTTTGAGTCAAAGCCGGGATTTACCACAGTTCCATAAACAAATACACACTACACTCTGTCTTCTTAAAACATTTGAGTTTAGTTAAGCAAAGATAAATTCACTCAAACAATTGTGTATGTAGATATGTTGTGTATATTTTGTCTCTGTCAGTACACAGTGATATTTAATCAGGAAACACTATTTTTTTTCGTTGTCATTGCCTTTTTTCAGCTTTCAGAGTTTGTGCGCTGTTCAATTAGGTGTTATTAGATGGTCATTTATTTGGCCATTATTTGGTTATTTTCAACACACGCACGACCAAACACAGAGAAAAGAGCGCATAACACAAATATAATGGTGGCTGTTGTTGTTGAAAGAGAAAACCTTGATCTGTGCTCACATCGTAATCAATTAGCAAACATCAAATTTCAGCGTTCAGATCGGTGGCAAAAATGTTGTCGACGATGTTAACAACATCTTTTTGACTTGTTCATTTTAATATTTATGACTGATTTTATTGTTTCGCGCCCAGAGAGAGAATTTTTTTTTTCGTATTTCTTCCTTGTTTGTTGATCGGTGATCCACGTGCTTGGCGGCCACCGTCGATCTTCAATGTAACCATAAAAATTTATTCAGCGACAAATGACGAAACGGCTTATTGCCCGTGGATTTTATTTGTTGCTTTCATTGTTTGCACTGCGTACATGATCCAAAAGATCACATAAATCACCGCGATTTATCTCCATTTCCCTTTAAATTCGAATTAAGGCGGAGGCACGAGTCTAACTTAAACGGTTACTCATTCGAAATCATCTTCCACTTGAATATGAACGGAACTTAAACCATTTTCCCTGTTTTACAATACGAATTTTTTTCTCCGTATGATTTCTTCATTTCAAATCTCAGATCGGATTACAAGAGCAAATGCACTCGAATCATCATCATAAAAACAAATGATCTGTTTTATACGATACAGTTGATCCGGAAAATATGCGCATTTCTTTGCGATTAAATAAGCGTTTCAAAATCAGATCTAAATTTGTTCCCATTTGCTCATTTAGTTCGAATTCATGAAACCAAACGAAAACAAAGAAACAGCCAATGGATATTATTCACACAATTGAATCCATAAATAAGATAAATTCGTGATTGTACTAGAGTGTATTCTTCTGTGAGTTTGTGGTTGGTTTATTTGCGAACGGTTCTCAAACTAATGATGATAAATCGATGACACGACTTAAGCCTAACAAAAACGCAGAAGATTTGGACGGTTTTGCCATTCACCTTGTTCAATTAGAATCGATTTACATAAATGTCGATCGATGACATTGGATGTATTGTTTTTGTTCTTCAGTGTGAAGGTTGATGAGCAGGGAACGAATATATTAAAATCAAACTTCCACGAACTGAAAAAAAAAACATTCCAAAATAGAAACGAATCTAAATTTGTTCACCCGCTCTCCATAGTTGGAGAAATAGTCTTGCGTTTTCTGAAGGAATTTCGACTTTTGTCGTGTGGGTTCGGTCTTAACATACACATGGGATTAATAAAAATTTCGTAATTACGTTTAATGCAGTGTGGTAGATGGGATACAATCAAAACACATACTGTGACTAAAATAAATGCAACGGGGATGGTCTTCCATGAGCAATCATCCGTTCGCTGCTATCAATTTATTCGAATCAAAACGACAGACTAGCCGTCTGTTGTTTCTTCTTTTTCATATCATTTGGACGTCAAGTAATAAGCGACCAAAAGTCGCACCCTTGAAAATGGACAATGTTTCATCGCCAAAAATCAATGATTCGGAAGATAGCATATAACGACCAACTTTTTACTTGTTTATTTATTCGTTGAGAGAAAATTGTTCATGTTCAATGTGTTGCGTGATAAATGTACTTGCTCGATCGCAACAGGAAAAATAATAATAAACGGAAATGCTTGCATCTTTTACTCCATGGGTTCATTCAAGGCAGACGCAAATGATACAAACATCTAATAACCATTATTCTCAGCCAGTATAAATTTTTCGTTGCATTGCAACGAACACAGCGCGTATACGCTTAACAATGACAGTGAATTCCACACAAAAGTATGTGTGTGCATTGCATTTGTTGAGTTGGAAATTTTTTCGGTGATTCAAATATGCGACTGGAGTAAGACGCAATTTTCGGCTTATTTTTAGACCATACACAGTGACTAGTCGAAAAGAAAAAAAAAATCTTAAGAATGCTTCTATTGTATGCACTTTGCCAACGAATATACAACCAATTAAGGCATGACAACTTCAAAATGGATTTTCCACTCGTCGACGAATTGTTATTTACTATTATTATTGACATATTTTCGAAGATAAAACTGAAATATCATTGAACATTTTCATTTGAAGCTATAAAAATAACCACAAGAAATGGTATGTCGCTTGTAAAAGTCAAATTATGGTGTTACTAGTTGACATCAGGCGTGGAATGTTCAATATTGAGTTTTGATATAATTTGGTGATAGGTCGCAATTCAACACTAAAAAATAGATAAAAATAGGAGAAGAAAGACCCAATCGACATGAAAATTTCGGGGCTATTATAAATGTGGCATTGATAAAGAAGTGTATCAATCATTCGAACATATAAACAACATTAAGCGAAATGGAAAAAAACCCTCACAATATCCAATCGGAAGTGCATACAAAGACACACATACAGAGAAAGAGAGAGAGACATGGGTGATGAAACACATACACAAATAGCCGAAGGAAGCATTTAATATATTAACTGTTCACAATACACATTGAATGTGAGGATTCGGCATTGGTTTCAACGATGCAGTGTATTTTTTCGGTGAACAAAGTGAAGCGAACGATTGAACAGTGGAAACAGCAGACACACAAATCAATGAACACATACAATCTGTGTGCATTTATACGCTTAACAGCAAAACCGATGTATGCACCAGTCGGTTTCAATTCATTATGTGGAGAAAACGACGTTCTGCCTAAAATTGCACATACGACAAATGAATGAGACGAACAAAAATAAAAACAGCAAAAATTCGAGGGTTGATATATCGGTTGAGGTTTCTAATGCGGCATAAAGTTCGTGCAACGTACTTTGACAATGCGATTTGCCATTGCCATTTGGGTTGCATCGTTGATTTCATTAAAAAAGAATCAATGCGACAACGACGCCGTTCAATGTATTTATTTTATCCCACTTTTATAAATATCAAAACCATGAAAGTAGGAGAGTACAAAAAAAAATGAAAATAATTCGTCGTCGGTGAAGAGCTAACAAAGGAGCCAAAACACGCACTTATCTCCAGTATCTTGGCAAAAGTATTTCTGTGTGTATCGTCAACCGTAAGTGGAATGCATAGGCGCATAATGAAAAAACGAACACAGTGAATGGAATTTTCGCTTATGGCCGAATTAGATAACGGGGAAAATTTACAACATTAAGAATTATATGAAGCGAAAAAGTGCCATTGAAATACAACCATATGATATGTACTGAAGTTTTATTGTGGCCCGAAAAATAAATGACAAAACATTTCAAGCAGTTGAAAGATATCTTTTTAGGGCAAAGAATATTGTTTCAATGATAAACATTTTGAACGAAACAACAATTTCATTCATAATTTTGCTACAGTTTTGGCACGGTCATTTTTTTTCAGATGAGTTATAGTTCGCCGCACGAAAAGTTCAACTAATTCAAGTTTCATTTAGTTGCGACTCACTGTGATCGTATCCAATAGTTTTCATATAATGGATGTACGAGTGTGCCAGTTGTCCACAAGATGGTCGGAAGTATAGCTCGCAAACAGAATTAAAATCGAATTGTTGATTGATTTTAGAACAGAGTTTTTTTTTCACTGAAACTTCCTGTGTTCCAAATCGGACATCCGTATCGATCATGGTTCGATGGCATTATTGGCAGCTGATTCCATACAATCGTGAATTGAAATATTGTGTGCACCATCAAACATACATATCCATATGTATTGAATCGATTGGATTTTTGATAAACGACACAACTTAAATGGCTGCAATATTTTATGTGATGCCACTTTGTTTGTTGAACAACTGCAACAACAAATTCACACGAAAACAAACATTTCTATCGAAACACATGAAATTATTATCAGGTGTCTTATGTTTTATGCACTTTCTGGTGTGCACTCAACGTTCAAGTGCATTTCATAGTAAATGCTATATTCCAATCAATTGATTATTCCTCTTGGCTTGCGACACACTGCAGTGTCAGTCACTTGAGACCGATAAGATGTCTTCATCATCGTACGATTGATTGAAAGATGAAAAGAGTTTCCATAACACAAAGAAGAAAATAAACCTTGAATAAACGGTGCAACGTAGACTTGAAATGGTTTTTTTTTCGTACATGAAAATATAAGCAGACAATGTTGAAGTTTTTTTTGTCACTTCGATCAACTATTATACTAAAATTGTGTGCGTACAAAGAAGACAACCCATTGAAAATGAGATAAAAATGGCAAACATGTCTGTTTATATCTTGTCATTTAAAGTTGTTTGTATGTATGGTGAAGAGTGCATCCGGTGGATGACCTCTAGCTTAACAGTTTATAAATATACGTCATTTGTATCTTTCGATACGCTTTCCAATGGCTTCATTCACCACATCGTTTGAATACCAACATACTTTGCAACACTTTCGTGCACTCCACTCCACACAAACACATCAGAAGATACAGCGAGATATCGAATATCGGGGAGAATTTTGATAAAAAAGAAAACGAAAAAAAATCGTTCTGTCTCAAGTCGGTTACTTGTTCCAAAATAAGAATTTTTGTTGCATTCCGCATATTGCTGTGGGAGACTGTATTGTGAATTTCAGTTTTGCCTCAATTAATCGTTTGGAACTCGATACACGAGAAAAAAGATCTATGAATATGTTCGATGAAATCGAAATGGTGTCAATTAAACGGCATGATTCGCCTAATAGCCACTTACCATCGACGCTATGCTCAATTGACTTATCCATAATTGAAGTTCAGTGAAATTGTAATTTACGTATTTGGGTCACATATTATCACTGCAGCTATCACAACGAAAGAAATAAAAAAAAAAACAAACGTAAAAACAAAAGCACTCTATATTGATGTAATGATAAGGGTTTGTTTTTTTTTCCATTCGATTTAAAACTTTCTACAAAACAGCGTGAATTTGCTCAAGCTCTCGACGATTGTAGTTTCCACGCAGATAAACACTAAAAAATTGCTGTAAATTATCACTAATTATAACTTGTTTTAGTTTAAATTTATTTTATGTGTTTGGATGACGATTTCATTTGAATTTACTTCGCTTAGATGAAAGTTCTTTGTTTTATTTTCTCTCTTCACTCAATCTCGAATGTGAAATCATGTCAGATGCATCATGCATGGAGTCACGATGACGTAGTATGTTATTTTTTCGTTGACTTTTGCCATTTTTTTTGTGCGATGACTTCATCAGGCGAAGAGTTCAACTATTATTGCAGCCCGGCATTTTGACTACAAATTAAAATTTAGACTCAACAACAATGAGCAAAGAGAAATAAACATTGCGCTTTGTTCTATTTGATGTTCCTGGAGATTTTTGTTTATATTGCTTGTGATTTTGCTCTCATATTTTGTGCGGCAATTTTTTTTTTATTTGCTTTTCAACAAATCAAAAAATAAACAGAAAAGGTAAATAAAACGAGTGAAATATTTTCACCGCTTTCTGTTCAGAAATAGGGTTTATTTCATTCGTATTTTGTCCGTTGACATCACATTAAAGTACTATTTACGCGCGTACAACAAAACATGATCTTGCGATAAATGCTGTGTTGCGTGTGTGTATTTTTTTTCCCTCAATCGTTTGAACAATGATTATTATTGAAATTTCATTTAACGTGCGCGCGTAACACACGACAGGGAATTGAAAATGCAAAGAGTGAAATGGTGTATGTGCTTTGAACTTGTTTTGCATATATTGTGTTTTTTCTTCTTCTGGCATTCATTCGTGGCGAGCTTGATGTGTGCGATTGAGTGTTCTAGTTTGAAATTGAATCGTTTAAAACAATTAAATATGCGTTTCGTGTACGAATGGGGCAGCCAACAATAACAGCAATAAGAAACGGTAACGATCGCAATCGGTGTCGAGCCGTCGCTTTAGCTTTGCCAGTCCAAATGTGACAAACAATCTTAGCAAGCATTGCTTGCCGTCAATAACACTTCAATATCGTTCGCCAAAAGAATGTTCGTTTAACACAACCAAAACAAAATGCGGAAAGAAGAGGAATAAAAGGAATATAGTGCGCACAATTGTTAATTGTAGCACTGGCGCGATCACACCATATATGAGAAAATGAAACTAATATTTTAACGCCAATAGAAACATAAAACCGATATGCATACATTAACAATAGTACTAAGTGATTTGTGGAGTGTTTGCATCGACAGCCGATCAAGTGAATCAATTTTTGCTGCTAAAACGCAATTACACAAACCCAATGTTCTCATAAAAAAAATTAATTGCACAGACCATTTTGAACGATTTGAAAAGATCAAACTCATTTTTTTTCTACCACGAACAGAGAATAATAAAGAAATAAAGAAAATAAACGCTTCAATTTCAAAGTGAACTACAAAATTTCTCTTTCGACTTTCTTGGCTCATTTTGCTTTGGCGATATGCATTGGTTCAGAAACAATCGATTCAAATAGAAGATTCGAAGATAAAAGTAATTCTCTTAGATCATTCCACAATAATGATGATTATTATTTTTTTCCACATTTATACGTTTTCAATGAGGAGCTGTGCGGTGAAGGATAGAGAGAGAGAGAGAGAGAGAGAGAGGAATAGATATACATTGTTGATTTTGTTTCTTTGAATGTGCATTGTAAATCGGCGACTTTCTGAATTCAGATCTGAGAACGGGCGATGTGCGCGTGAGCTCTAATCATTATCATGTTTGTAATTCGAGTGATTGTTTTTCGTTGTGTTTTATTAGACATCATTCACAAACGTATGTACTTGCAGCGTCGACGAAATGCGAATACAAAAGCGCCACTTTTATTAATTCAAACATTCTTTACTACACATACATCTTTCCATATATTTTTTTTGTTTCATCGGTCTGTACGATCGCAACGAACAAATTGTGGATAAATTGCATGTTTTGTTCATTGAGCGGTTGCGGTTATTAATGATTATTTCGCATACAAATATGGGTTAATTTGGATTATTATTCAAAATATGCGGTCTCTCTCTCTTGTTAAAATCGTGTAGCGAAAAAAAGTCGATTTTAATGATCGTTCGTGCGCGCATACGGAAAACTAATTTGAGCCCTCCGTGATTTCTGGCCCAATTCCCGCCGCGTTTGATGTTGGCTTTTTTTTTCGTTTTTCCAAATTGTTTACAATGTGAAAACTATCAATTTGAGCTTCCCTTGAATGAATTTCAGATGTTTCAATAATTGAGATCTTGTTTGAATGAAATACGACAACATCACTGTCACAATAGATCAGCTGACTGTGGTACAAATACACACATTTTTCTCTAAAAAAAAGTTTTTTTTTGTTTATCATCCGAAAAAACGACATTACTCAAAGTCATTTTTATGTATTTTGGAGAGTTTTGGAAGAGCAAGAAGAAGAAGAACTGGCGCGGTCGTAAACAACAACTGTCAAATGTTCACAGTTCCGTAAATTAACGATGTTCCCCTCTATTTTTTGTATATAGATGAAATTAAAAGCAGAAAAATTGTCTAAGATGGAATAAACTCCGGCCGACGAAGAAAAAAACGCGCTTTGTTATTAAAATTGACCTTCTCGATTCACACATTTTTCTTATTAAACACATTTTTATTATTATCCAGCGTGGTTTGTTTTCTTCGTCATCATTTTCATTATGAATCTCTCATTGTGTATGAATTTCATCAAAAATTCCAGCCGTGTTGTGTGTGTTTTTTTCATTTTTCTTTCGACACATTAAACATTTTAATAATTGTGGTTGTTTTTAGGTTGATTTGAGTATAAAGCACAGTTTTAATGTGAATTCTTGCACATTTTCTATTCGAAACAATTGTAAAGGCTGCCACGTCGGTTGTAAAAATAAGGCCAAAATAAAAACGGTCACAATCAAATAACACGAATGGACATGAAAATCACACTAAAACCGAACAGTACATTATAATTATCGTGTGTGTTGATGCGGTATGAACATTTTATTTTTTTCTCTCTCCACAACTGTCGAACTGTAAAATCCGCACATACAAAACTGAAGAGAGAACAAAATCCCAGCAAAAACACAATGTTGGTGAACAGTCAAAAGTGGTGATCGCGATGATTTTACGAGCATTTTATAGCTTGATTTTAAGTTATTTTTTTTTTTGTAAAAATCCAGCATCATGCAAAATAGAATGGTGCGCATCGGTTCACGTCAATCTTGGTGCCATGAGTGGCAAAAAGTAGAAGACAAATGAAAGAGTCCATTCAAATTGAGCAAATTCAACGCACTAACACTGAACACTAAAGACGCGAAAACCGTTCAAAAATATGCAATTGAATCCGACTTTACAAATTCCACGGAAAAATGGTATTATTTTCGGTAATTTAATGAACACGCGTTGTCATCAGAAATAACACGAAATTGGATTTGCGACAAAATTACGTTTTGTTATGATGTTGTTACGCTGCTGACGGAAGACTTTGTAAGAACTAGATGTATCGTAACAAACCGTCGCGAAGTCCGAAGCAATAGAACAATTTCGATCAACTGATTCAAGAGTCGCAAATAACAAACAAACAAACTAGTTGTAGGTCTGATGCGGTTGCCGCTGTTCCAAACAGCACTGTCGTATGCCAACTCTTCGTTTGTGTTAGTTGAAATCGGCTTAGTGCTCATATGTGCTGTGTATATATGTGTGTTTTTCTGTATTATGAACGTTTCTGTGCACAACCGTATTGGGTCTTCTCTATTGATGCTATTGCTTGAGCACATGTATATCGGTGTGTAGTTTCCACTCACAATACTACACAATAGTTTTTGCTTGTCTGCTTTCCTTTCAACACCATGCCGTAGCGTTTCGGTCTTTTGTCATTTTACTGTCTTTTGGCGCGTTAAAGTGTGCATCACAATTGAAATTTAATAACGAAACGTAATCATAACAATGAGACCATCAAGAAGAGCATTCGCACAAATTTGCTGTCTGTACAAATGTGTGTAGTGGTTCCAAGTGTTGCTGGTTCACGTCTTTGTTATTGTTGCTTACATACATACAGTACATGTGCTACCATCAAATTGCATGAGCATGTGATGACACAGATTCACATATATATTTTCATATATTCAATCAACAATCAGCAGAATTTTCTCATGTGTTATTTGTTTCGTTCCCCAAAGGCAAAACCAAAATTTGTTTGTTTGAAAACCGGCATTTTGACGTGGACTGTTTTCATGAGAAATTACTTCATTCGCCAAACTCAAGCGACAAAGAAAACTGAGCCACTTTGTTTTGTCACACTTTTACACACAGGATCATACACAACTAAATCGCTTTTGTTTCATTTTCGCACACAAAGAAGAGGGTACTTCCATAAAAATACGAGAATATACATATGTTCTATCTGTTGGTATACTTCAACATATTTATAGCTTGTATGTATGAGTGCATTAGTTTCGTCTTCTGTTATAATTAAAAGCAGATTGTTTGTTCGGCACCGAGTCAGTGTGCGTGATGGAAAATGTGATTCGATGCAAAACAATGCAATGCATACGGTTTCTCTTGTATTCCTATTGTCTTTGCTAGAGCATGCAATATAATCAGCAAACTACAGAAAAAACTGCATTTCTGTAATGTTGTGAATACTTTCTTTGATACGAACAAAAAAAATATGAATGTTCAATGAGACAAAATGAATGGTTCTTATTCGATTAAACAAGATTTCATCCAGAGATTGCTTGTTTTTTTTCCTTTTGTCGTTTCCTCTTGTGAAGAAAAAAACACCGCCACCAATAAGAATTTCATTCTTCAATTGCATGTAAACTGCACTCGGTAAATTAAGATCGCGTGCGTACTTTCTTTACCCGGCTTTGTCGCTGTGAGAGAGTTAAACGTTTCTCTTTTTTTATGAACGATTGCTTGGCTCAACAGAAAAGTCCCACTTGTGCACAGGCAACATGACATTTCATTGAACAATCGCATTTAATAATTCATTTGGAATTTGCAGAGAAGAAAAAGAAACATTTGTGAGAGAAAGAAAGGTCTTTCTTGCGAAAGTGCACATTTTTGTTGTTGTTCCTGCCATCTTTGGGTTCACACCACATTTTTTCCCTTTTGCTTTGTATTTCACTGAGTTTATGCATCATATACGATCGCAATTCATTGAACATAAACAGCAATAATTGCGTGGGTCATTAAAACAATTAGTGTCGATCAACGGCGGCTGAAATCACGCGTCTAACTACCACAATTATGATTGATCGATCACAATCTCATTTTGTTTTTGTAGGCCTGGCTTTTTTTCTCTTTCGCTCGTTCCACAATTATATCATCGTTGACAATATTATATCTGCTCAATCTCAATTGAATTTTTATTAATAACATTTACGCGGGCACTTATTTTGGAATTGAATTTACGACTTCTGAAAAAGAGCAATGAATTTGTATACGATATCTAAACACTTTGTTGAATTGGTCTTTAGAATCTGAGCAGTAGATATTGGGTGTATCGATTAATTTTAAAGGATTTTTGTGTGAAAAGATACATTTATTTAAAAACAACTGTACAATATTTTTTAACCAATGTATTGCCCATCGTTGGCTATGACTTCCGCCCATCTTCTTGGTAGCTTGTCGATTCCGCGTCGAAAGAATTCCTCATCTTTTGAAGCTATCCATTCATCGATCCAATTTCGCGCTTTTTCATAATTTTGAATGTGTTCATCGAACAGGCTGATTTTCATCGATCGGGACAAGTGGTAATCAGAAGGAGCCAGGTCTGGAGAGTACGCGGGTTGATCAAGCTCATCCCGACCAGAGTCCCCTATCTTTTTTTTGCGATGTTTGAAATATGTCAAATTTTGATAAATCCTTCGACTATTTCTTGTCGCAGTTTTTTTCAATTTTTCTCTCAGTACTCCGCTCAAACGTATTGGTTGTAATCGATGCCGATTCCCCGTGACTGTTTCACCCTGTTTCAGCAGCTCATTATACACCAAACCACCTTATCCCCACCAAATAATGAGCATTACCGAGAAATCATCAAAATCCTGCTATGCTGTAGATTTTGATGATTGTGTGGGATTCAACCCTTATTTTTATGCCTGGGGTTATCTTAGCAGATGCCCTCTTCACTTCCAGTTACAATACGATACAAAAATTCCTTTCTTTCCTATTTTTGGAACATTGTGGCAAAATTTGAAAAAACGTCTTACAACTACTTTTGGATTCAGCTGGTGTGGCACACAATTTCTTTGGTCTTACCTCATTATAAATGTCTTAAAACGATTGATTCACATATATTTAATGCTTCTGATGTTTTCTGATGCATATTCATGCATCTTTATCGAATAAAAAACGCCAATAGCCCATCATTCAAATTTTTTTGGTGAGTTCACAGTTTTTCAACAAATTCACCACTTCTTTTTCACCAAATTCAACATTCTCTGTGGCGATTGAGAGGTCTCGTCTCCTGCAACATTTTATAACCTTTAGATGTATTTTCACTTTATTTAAAGTGAAAAAATTGAACCAAAGGAGGGCCAGACAGAAAAACACATTTTCATCACTCATTTTGAATCGATCAGAAAATAATGACACTGTGTCGAAAATAAATCTTTCTGCTCTGAATTAGATTGGCAAATGTCATATGTATAAAATTCAATTGGATTCACCTGTCAAGCTACACACAATTTCAAGTTACGCCATCTCTTATCAATCCTTTAAAATTAATCGATACACCCAATATCACGATTGGAATTGTGCCAGTTTATTTTTTGTATGTGAGCTTGGGAAAATTAAAATTGAATCTCCTACGCTGAAAATAAGACACGATGCATATACGCAAGAGAAATAAACATTTTAACAACAATGCGATTTAATCGCGCAGAACTCGATTTTAAGCAACGAGACAACAGTCACGAGAAAAAGTGTTTGAAAAATTTGCTGATCAACGGATTTAACCAAAGAAAACGTCTAACGAAAAAAAGCCCAAAGCGACAAACAGGTTTTTTTTTCATTAAAAAAAAAAATCTTTCATAGGCACAGCAGCTTGTTGTCATTCAAAATTTCATAATATCGAGTTACTGGCGACTATAAACTGTATAACTTGATTCTTATAACCTTTTGTGTAATTATTGTTGTTAAACTGTTGTGATACAGCGTTTTTCGACGTTCCGAAAATGAGACTTGTTCAGTATTATGGCCGATAAAGCGGTAATTGACGCCTTGGAAAACTCTTATTCAAATCGGTCGAGCATCGAAATGCATGTTTGCATTCACATGAAAATGCAACATTATTCCACACGTTTAATTCAATTTATTGTACTCATGACTGATTTGGCCGATATAGTTTCTCCATTAGTCACGCTATATCGCATTTCCCACGAAAAAGACGGAGGTAAAATACATTCACAACGCGAAGAATCAATTTATCGGCTTATATTCAAATTGAATTTTGTGTCTACGATTGATGGAAAGTCATCGAATTTACATTAAAGAATTGAATGCATCGAATTCAAAGCTGGGCGCTACCGAGATAGACAAACCAAATCTGAATATTTCTCAGCGTTTCCATGGTTCTTGTGGTACGACGCAAAAAGTGCATGCCATTGATACTATTCGCTTGCCGAGCTATAAAGACAACAGGTCAAAATACGGGCATCGTGAAGAAATGCTGGTACAGCCAATGCAATAAAAATACAACTACTCGCATCTGAAACAAACAACGTGGATACATGACGCTAAGCGATCAATGACAGGCAAAGGTAACAGAATTTAAACCACAAAGTAATATGCAGAGAAACGCACATTTGTATAGCACACGGAAAACTGCCGTATAACTACAAGCACAAATGCAAATGCAGAACTTGGTTGGTTTACGAAAAACCGGCTTAGCGCATTGTGAGAGAGGTGTTGTATGCACTTTGAAACGACAACGGCGACGACGACGATAGCAACAACAATAAAAAACCAACGAAAGCCTAATGGAAAAAAGAATAAAAAAACGAAACAAAACAAAATAAAACTACTACTAAAAATGATATAGGAGAATTAAAAAAAAGCTGACGCTGCCCTGAATCGATGTAGATGTCTCGAGTGCCTTTATTTTGTTTCATTCGTTATAAATGTTTGTGGTGCGCATTTGATATATGTATGTGATCGTAATGTTTGGCTTCATTTCAATGTGAATAACACTTTTATTCGAATATATCTCTTAATAAACGCACCGCATTTTCATTCACATCGGATTATATGAATCTTTCTCGCTGTTCGCTTCGATCGATATTGGATCGCATCACATCAGCTAAACAGACACAAATATGTATGAAATGTCTGTTAAATTAACGTTTAATTTGATCGATTCGACGGTTAAGAATCTCATCGGACATTTTTCGATATCCCCCTCCTCAAGAAAATGAGAATCAAGACGAATTCGTGGATGGATAATGGAAACAAAAATAAATGCATACATTGTAATTTTACGAAGTGGTATAGAGAAAGTGTTACTTACAAAAATTCTTTGTCTCGTTAATTAGGATTCCAAGGTTTGGTTTTTCATTGATGCACTCTTGTTTTGATGAACAACAAATTATAATAAAGACGACTGGATGCTGTACCAAACACACACACACACATACACAGTAAATAATGTTTTTTTTTTAAATCGAAGTTAGTCTAGTGACTTTTTACACACTTAAATTTACACTGAAAACACATTTCTCACTTTTAATCGAGCCACTGACGCCAATGATTTGCCTTACTCTCACCTTAAGGTTCTTGTGTTTTTCACATCATTAACATACAAACTGTTGGCTATAGTCTGCTAATAAAATCGTGACAAATTAACACGCTCCGAATGTTTAGCACAAAAAAATGACAAATTGAAACACAAATACTTTTTCACAATAAATTGTCAAAAGAAATGCGTTGAAAATTATCGAAATCAATGC
Source organism: Contarinia nasturtii (assembly GCF_009176525.2). Lineage (NCBI taxonomy): Eukaryota > Metazoa > Arthropoda > Insecta > Diptera > Cecidomyiidae > Contarinia > Contarinia nasturtii. The sequence continues at coordinate 1,946,185 of NW_022199997.1, read as the reverse complement.
AAATAATACTTTCACAACATAAATTGCTTAAATATGCGTCCAGTTGTTTTATATAACAATATATCACTGAATATGGTACGCGAATTTTGGTCAGTTTTCGATTTGCAGATCACGCTCTTTTGGGCTTTTTAAACAAATATATTCATACGAAATGTCGATACATACATTTTTGGCACTGTTTTTGTACGCAAACACCAGCACAACGCAACTGAATTGTAAAAACAGCGGCTAAAGACTGAAGAGGATAGACGATCATTCGATACGTTTATGCACGGCGCACACAACGACACGAAACGATGCAACAGTGTTTTCTGGTTCTTGAGTGAACTTGTCGATGTTTATAGTTGTTGTTGTTTCGCTTTTTTGATTATTTACCTCTTCTCCACCTTAATTCTCTTTCTCTCATTCAACGATGTTTACGTGAGTATTGTGTAACGATTACTCGTTTCAGAATAATGTTCGTCGATATCCCATTTCACACGGTTTTGTTTGTATTTGTGTCGAGAGCGGGACAGACTGTGTAAATATTCTGTTTTTTTTTTCGCTTTTATCAATTTATTCATGTTTCGTCCGGTTTTCAAGTGATATGCTTGTGGTCGCTTACATACAAGATACAGGTATAAGACGCAGTGAGTTTCCTTGCGAAAGCACGACGCAATGCTACATATATAAAACCCTGCATGAGCGACCGATACGCTTCAATGACTTTTTTCAATGCAAAAATATTGTTTTTCATTTCGATAAACTTTATTTCTATAGAATTTTTAAATTCTTGCTCTAACACAAATGATTGGATTAATTAAAGTAAGGTTTTTCTCTGAAATAAGTGGTGTAATTGGAGGGCACAGTATCTTTGTATTTCTCTTTTTCTGCTTTTTGTTCGTCATTAGCATAAACTACTCGATTGTCAGCATTGACTTCATGGACGCCGCGTAATCCATCTTGAACGGCACGTTCACGAGCGATCATCACCAGCGATTCAAATGATTTTGGCTCCCAAGCCGCCAAGTCAGCCAATGATTTTCTGTTTAAATAATTTAATATTAGTTTTGGTCAAGATAAAATCATGAATTCATTTTGTATTTACATACCGATTTAACATAATATTGCTTCTGGCCAGCCCTTCACGGAATGCGGGTAATTCGATGCCAAACTGATTGCAGCCAGCCGATATACGAGCGTCACGCAACTGAAATACCGAATAAATAAAATTAACCTTTAAATTTACACTGTGATTGTGCGTCGAACTTACCTCATTCAAATCATCTTTCTTTAGCTTGCGAGCTTTTGTGGCATATACCAATGCCCGATGAACATTTCTGATTGCCAATGTATAACAATTACGTTTTCGGCCAGTGTAATGCTAAAATAAATCAAATAAAAAACTCTCAGTAATTTTGATTCATATTTCCAGTTAGAGATGCAATAAAATCAAGCAAATTTCGCATGATAATAGTTACCGCAGCTAATTTAAAGATCTTCCGCTTGCGCCAAAGTTCATCTGGACCCCTCGAACGAATTAAGTTTACGATCGATGTGAAAACCATTATGAATTTCACTTGAAAAACAACAATTGAATGAAAATTGATTGAGTTTTTCCACGATTTGCTCGATTTTGTTCGGATGCAGTTTTCAAAAGTTCACATTAGCAAAAATAAAAGGCAAACCTAACCTCAAAATTTACATTTGACAGAAATGTGACAATTCGACCGTGAACACTCACGAAATGCGTGAATGTTACACTGGTGCCATAGTCGATTTTGGGCAATTTGTCAATTCCATTGTTTATGCGAACCGTGTGCAAACGTATTTTACACTAAAAACGAAGCCATTGACTTTTCATTTCATCTGAAAAATCATCAAATAAAGTCGCAAAATTTGCAAATTTCAACAAAATAATTTATTTATTTACGCTTAAATTATATACTATTACTTACAGAATGGTATCACAAGTGATGTGCGTGATTTGTTCGGTTGTACCAGAGCCACATACAACCGAAATAACATTTTACAAATTTCCAAAAGCAATAGAGCTACCGATATTGTTCAAATCATGGAAAAGTGTATTAGTTAAAGCATTAGCAAAGGAGCGTCCAGAGTTTTCCGATGATGACTATTTGAACGAGACATACGTTTGCAGTCAACATTTTACTGCATCCGATTTTTCATTCGACAATGGAAAATTGATTTTACTTAAGGACGCCATTCCGTCGCGATTCACAAAAAATGAAGACGATGCCGGCAACAGCAATGAAGTCGCCAAAGAATATGAGCCATCATCACGCACGTGTAACTTTGCATCAACGTTAACAAAAGACTTTGTTACTACATCGCATCATAATCTTCGTGCGGATTTGGTTTGTACAGAAACATCCAGAGCGCTTACACCCAGTTGCAGTGAATTTTCCGTATTCCAAACACCCACCAAAATCGTTGTAAAATCGTTTCCCAGTGATTACACTGCGAAAAATACCAGTGACAACACTGCGAAAAATACCAGTGATAACACTGCGAAAGACACAAGTGATTCATCGAATGTAAAGAAGCGTGATGCGGATATGGAGCAAAAAATCGAGTCGTACGGAAAAATCTTTAAGCGGTTACGAAGTGATAACCTCTTAACAGCATCTTATGTTGATAAACTTAAGGTAACTATTTCACTGATAAATCGGTGCACACTTTCGCAAAGACGTTCGAAACATAATTTATTCAATTCACATTATTCTAATAACTTTTTCATTCTTTTGAAAGGAACAAATGCCAGAGGCTGAACAACTGCTTAACGAAGTGATGAAGAATGAATAAAATTGATGTTCCAGTTCAATTTTGAGTGGAAAACATAGGGAAAGCTGATTGAAAATGATTTTGACAAAATGATACTTACCAAATTCGTCATTGGAAATTTCATGAATCTACCGCATCAACTAATCTACAAAGGATAAATACAGCAAATAATATCATTTTCCAAACGAATAGCTTTAATCGAAAAATATCTAAAAACTCAATTACAATACACAAAACGTTTTCTTTTTTTACAAAATAGTCAATGTAAATTTATCTAAATAAAAAAAGTCGGTAGATTTCTCTCATACACACAATTGAATATTTGACACGTCATTTTTGTTTGTTTGGATTTTTGTACGTTGAAGTTAAGCATCTTTGTGCGCCATACAGTAAACACTTGACAATAAATCTATGGATCAACAAATGAAATCATAATATAACGTGTGCCCTTTGTTACTCTTAAGCCTTCATGGTAATGAGTCAGACGGCCAGGATGCATTAGCATCCATCCCTTTTGTGTTGCGGTTACCGAGCAATTGTATCGTATAAAATGGCATCCGCCGCCTTCATAATCCTTTCCAACCGAATTCAATGCAATATTTATGGTATAAGTAGATGAATCGTGATGCGGTCTCAGACTTGGTTGTTCATCGGGACGATAACGCACCACGAAATTCATGATTGATCGTGGTGGTGTATGATAATAGCCCAAAAATACAGCTTCTTGCAATGGTCGTACATAATTGTAAAGGAATCTCAACCAAACTGCCTCCAATCCAACTTGGCTCATATGAATATCTCGTGTAGGCACAGCTTCATAGCCCCCTGCTAAACGTTCATCATCATTTGTACCGGAAGACCATTTACCATAACTCTCAACAATTTTCACCAAATCATCGCAAAAACGTTCATTGGCAACTGGGAACCAGTACACCTGTGTAAATAATATTTGTGATTAAAATTCGATAATAAAAGCAGAGCGTTTTGCAAACACTTACATCGGTGCATGGTTGTTTGTATGTTTGATTGGGCTTCAATTGATTAACGTAATCGCGGTGCAAGTATCGATTCTCCCAGTCCAACTGATTCGAGATTAACATATAAAATTCTGGATTGGTTAACATCGGATTGAAGTCCTCATTATTAACCAGATGACCATAGTATTCTTCGTTGTTTACGTACATGAAGATTTGCTAAATTTAAATTTGAAGGAAAATGATTTCATTGAAGATTTTTAGTAAAATAAATCATCTGTAAAAAAATTATTGAATTTTTTTTATTACCTGAGCTCGCAAATTCTTGCACATTGCCATGTCCGCATCGAGATCATCGTCGGCATAAGTGATTTTCGGGAACACTGACTTTTTCACCAGATAACATGACGATATGAACGGAACATTCCATAGTCCTCTGTAATTTTAACAACGGAAAGGGAAAAAACAGGTTCGTAAGTACTTTGGAATTGATTTGTTTGTTCTCAGGAATGCAACACGAGTTTCAATTTAAAAAGTTCACAATTCACAAATTGAACAACACCATTAAGCCGTCTTAAAATAGGTTTTGGTGCAGGGTTTGTTCTAAAATATTTCAACAGAATTCGCTGATTTTGACCAACGTTAGTCTCCCACTAAATCTCTGTGAACGCTTTGGTACGTTTTAAGACGATCGTTTTATGGGAATTTGAACATTTATACACAAATTATCCAATCAAATTTGATAACCGACACTGCAATTCACATTGCATTGCATACAGATTCGTCAACGGGCACGTATCCACTTCAGTTCTGTTCACTTCGGTCGGTTCGGTGTCAACTTGACAAATGCAACCATGTGTAATAAACACAAAGCGCAATGAATATGCGCTTTAATCGTGAGTGCAATCGATTCGGCTCTGGTAACTGGTTTGTAAATTGAATTTCCTGATCAAAAGCAAAAGGGTTCCACTGAAGAATATTGCATGGCAAATAAATAGTGTGGTAATTGAACCATATGTGCAAAATATTTGTGTCTGTAACACAACAATTGAAAATTGGTTGAACCCATCACACAGCCACAGATTTGATTGTTTTATAAATGCACGAGAATCATTGGTTGATGTTCGATGTTCACACACAGATTGCATCGCTGAAAACGATCAGAAAGCGCATCTCAAGTGGAAAATAGAAGCACATCGATAAAGAAATAATCTAAATATAGATAGTTTTCTATTGATTGTCACATAAGCTGATTGAATCCGGTGCAGAAGCAATCAGTGCAGCGACAGTTTCTATCAGTTGTAAAACAAAAATTGTGCTTAGTGTGTCAATTGGTTGAAATTTTAGTGTAAAAAAAAAACAATTCCGAAAAAAACGTTGCTTGGCCATGATTCGTATCAGTTGGACGATTTTATTGATAGTTGTGTTATTGATTTGTTCACAAGATGTAGCTGGACGTCGTGGCAGAGGCAGAGGACGCACCAAATCAAGAGTAATATATTTTTTCACATTCGATGCTGCATGTGCCGAAATGCTTAATTTGTATATAATTTCAGGTGCAAATTGGACTACCTATTACCGGAAAATATAGGTCCGTTTGACTTTCCTTAATTGTTGTTGCTTTGCTGAATTTTGTTTTTGTGGATAATTTTAAAAATCCAATATATATTTTTTTAAATATAGAGATCCTGAAAGTGACCAATACTACAACAATAATGATGTAATTGCAATTGTTTGATATGCAGCATATTTTCTTAGAAATAAATAATAAATTTTGATGTGTTGATTTGACAGGGAGCCAAAATATTGCAAGCATCACACTTTGACTATGAATACGTGCTGGGCCATAAAATTGCATTCTTATGCGTAGCCAAAGGTAATAAATCAATTATTTTTATGAAAATGAATGAATGCATTCCTGCCTTTTCTGCCAAAAAGGAAAACCGAGACCACAAATCACATGGTTAAAAGATGGCTCTGAAATTTTCCAACATCTGTATATGCACGTATGTATTCACAAGAAAATTGTAATTTCTTCTTCCCATTTCACATGCTATGCCATCATTACGGTGCATTCATTTCTTAGTTCTCTTTCAGTGAGAATAAAACATTGAAATAAATTGAAAGTAATTCGCTAATAATTTTCGCTTTTTTTTGCATTCGCTATTTAAATGACGCTTTATCATAATTTATATACAATGGAGTTTTGTGTTGGCTTGCATTTTTTGCTTGTAGGTGCATGAGTGGCGAATAGGAGACGATAAAGTTAAATCAAAAATTGAGATTGATCCAGCAACTCAAATGGATAGTGGCATTTACGAATGCTGTGCTGATAATATGTACGCTTTAACCAAATATATATACAATGATATTTAGTGTTTGCATTTTTTGCTTTTAGGTACTCCATCGACCGTAGGAGCTTTAAGACCGATTTTTCAATTGCATTCGATTAACTATAAATTTGACGACGTCATTGGTATATGACTTTTATACGAAGTACCAACGACATTTCGACATAGCTAAATATTCATCGTGCGACAGCAAATTTATGCAATCGACTACTACAAAAAAAATGTATCAAACCTTTTGTTATCGTATTTTTGAAAATAAAAGGCATTTATAGCCATTTTTAACCAAAAAAAACCTTACCGAATTTCATTTTTAACAATGCTCATGTAGTCGTGCGAACGTGCATAGAAGCCCTTTTCACTCAATGCGCCCCAGAAGTTACTCCAAGAGGATTCATAGCGCGACATTGCCGGTGCAATTACATTGCTGATAAACAAAAATGAAAATAACGAATTATTCAATTATCATCAATAGCAAATAAACTCTTAGCCACTCACCGATTTCGTTCGATTAAACGAATTAGAGTAGAAGGATTGTCGATATGTGCTTCTGCATCAACAACGAATAGAAAATCGCTTGCTTCACGTTCCGCATAGTTTCTTTAATTTAAAAATAATTTTCATTAACGGTGGACACCTCTTGCCTGAAGCATCTAATACTTACACGGCCAAATTCCGGGCGATCGGTTCTTTGTATGAGTCAGAATGTCTGATTTGTTTAACGCCAGCATATGTGGCACCATGAGTCTCAATGAAGTTTTGTACCAATTCATTGTGATATTCAACCTAAATGATTAACATTTTATTTTGAGTTTTAAGCTTCATTTCATTATTTTTCATGTGAAACTTACGTTATTGTAAATGAAAATGTTCAATTTGTCCTTTGGGTATTCCAAAGCCAAAATGGAATCAAAGAATTCTTCTAAAAATGGTGTTGCTTTCGCAATGGTGATTGCAATGGTTATTTTTGGTGAGTTTACTTGATCCTGTAAAGGCAGAAAATCACATATCAAATGTTTGTTGCATTTTATTTTCTCTTGAAAATATTCTACCTCTTTGCTATCAAACTTGTTCTCTTTACACAGTTGGCATTCTTTGTGTTTGTAGGCGCCAGCAACGTATGCTCCAAAGTTGTTCAATAACACTTTACTTGGTCCATTGCCATGCACCAGACTTGGCATGGTATCAGACTGAATATTTTTAACGAAATATTCACCAGTTGCTTCATTGTACAAGACCCGAACATCTGATGAGGCCCCATTCAAATTTTGGAAGATTTCAGACTCATAATCAAGCTTGATATTCAATTTTGTGCGAATGTTATTGTCCAAAAATGCCTTGGTGTAGTACAGCTGATCGTCTTCGGTATTTCTAATTGGTGCTTTGAGCATTTCATAAACATCGGATGCATAACCTATGGTAATCGGACAGATTTGGAATTTCGTTAAAATTTACAACCAAAAATGAATTTCATTTTACCCATGAACAGTCCCGAATTCAAATATTTTGGCAAATGCTTTGAAACGACCGGATAAAGATGTTCCAATGTTTCATCCGGCCATAGATACTTTTCGGCACCGAACAGAATACGGGCATTCGTTTTCTTGAATTTGTGCACTATGACATCGGTGTTCGTTGTGAATAGAACGTCGTAGCTGTGTAAAAATTTAAAACTCATAATATTTTTCAATTGATTTTCTTTTATAGAAACCCACCTATCAGTAAATAAAATAATTTTCTTGTCATCATCTTTGTACGGTTCAAGTGCGTCACGTAACAAATTGATTTTGTAACCGCCGCCATAACTCTCCATTTTGCCACCGAGCCATTCTTCGTGCATTCCCAATGTTTGTACCTGCGTTAAAAAAGACACAATGTTTGAGAAAAATGCCACGAATGGTTGTTTTGGTCATAAGCTACCTCTACATCGTAATAATTGGCCGATCGAATGTATCGCAAATAACCTTCAGTCTCTTCCGATGCAACAGTGAACACTTTCACATCAAAATCTGTGAAACAAATATGCAGAAATTGTGTTAATGGAGTTACAAATACAGTGTTCAATTAAGTTCAAAACAGAGTTTCTACAGACACTTTTAACAACAAAACCCGAAATTGGGGCAGCTAAAATAGTATTACGTGAAAGCCGGTGTAAAGCATCGTTTATTCTTTGTTTTATATATAAAAATGAATGAAAAGATTTTAAAGGTACATGAAAACATCTTCGAACTCTTTTCCTTCAGTGTCAGAAGAGATGTTTATTCAGAGCTGTCTGAATTTTTGGTCAACTATGTAATTCTATGGTCAAACACAAATGCCATCTTTAACATAAGGTTGTTTTTGTTTATGATAAAATACTGTTCTGCGATATTTCATCTGTTTCAAAAATGTCTACAACGTCTGTTCAATACATACAAAATCGAGATGAATACTATAAAATTAAATAGAGAATATGTTTTTATAGTGATTATTCATATTTTGGAACTTCCTCGGCGATAAATTGAACTCAATTGATAAGACATTGAATAAGCAACAACACAAATTGTTCACATCATCAACATATATGAAAAGAAATGGGAGTAAATGTTACTATCAAATTTTATAGTGTTGAATAAGACAAATAATAAGGGCGAACTAATTTATGATTGTTTTAATTCAAATGAATATCGTCTTATTACAGTCTCCCTACTTTAAACAATTTTTCATTCATAAACTGCTGTTTTACAGCTTTCTATTCTTTTCATTCCGATCGAAATGAATGTAATAAAAGAAACAAGAGTTTAAAATATATTCGTGTGGTCAAATTAGAATACGTTATTTTTAATTATGGACCAAATTAGAGATAAGACTATCAACTTTGAGCCAAAAAAGGCATGAGTTAAAGTGCTTGTACTGAACTCTTCTCTACTTGCTACAGTTTTACTATAGTATATGTAGTAACGGCGAATATGAGAGAAAGAAGGACTAATCAAAAGATTTTTGTGTACGTGACTCGGAGTAAAGCAATATGTCGGAAAATCTAAAGATAACATACAGCCGAAGGAAACGTAACTAGATGTTTTTTTTCTCCAGAAACTTCCTTAACTCAATTCGAATTTCAAGTTTCACAATTAAACAAAATAGCAAACTGCTAATTTTTAATCTCAAATTTTAATCAAAATAATAATAATGTTGAATTATGAGTGAAACAACGGGAAAATAGCACCAATAAAAACCACATATAAAAATGAATTTAGAACAAACCTCCTCCTACACTACTGTCGTCCGCATCATTGCTGCTTGCATATATCACATCACTTAATACTAAAAATATGACTCCAATAAGAAATACGACGTATTTTGCACCGGACATCATTTTTTCTTATTTCATTTGAATGTGATCGAAATGCTTAAACTTTTTTCGCTAAATTGCATTGAATAGCGAATGCAATTTTTTTTTAAATATTGAAATTACAAAAGCTATTTGTTTTTGCTGTTAAATCAATTAAATTGCTTATTTGCCGGCTCCGATTTCGGCACAGAGAATTGAAACAACAAACACACTTGAGTAAATTCCAATTGCTCAAATTACATCACAGTGTTTTTGTTTGCACAATTTTCGGTCGATGCGAACCAATAGAATGCTCTGAAGGAACTAAAACTGTCGAACTGAATTTTGTCCAAACAAATTTTAATTACTACAAATGCGGACGCGACTCAAATACACTCATACTGTACTCGTTTTATGCACGATCGTATATATTTTTAGTCCATGAAATTTGTTTGTGTTTACGCGTGTATGAAAATCTAAGAAATTTGTTAACTGTGTGCGCGTTAAATTCTGATAATGAGTATAATTTCACATTGCTTTATGCGCTGCTTGTCGTTCTATGCTAACTATCGTTATGTGCACATACGACGCTTTCCTATCTATTATGAATTCATTGAAATCAAAATCGCGTGGTGTGTATGAGAATGATGGCGAATACAATGAACAAAATAAAGGAAAGAGAGCACAAATAAAACTCAGCTCTGCAACAATAACAGAGAGAACAACGCTGCAGAATCACAAATAATAAAATAAAGATAGGGGAATGACGTTTCCGACGATATATGAAACATGACGTTTAAGAACATATGCAACCATACACAGATACACTGTTAATTTTTATCGATAGGATTGACTCCTTTGCGTTCACACAACATATATGTACAAACATGCATTAAATCACGACATTTGAAAGGAACGTTATACCATGGAAAGTTGCCGCAATGTTGACGACAAAATGTGCAAGCAATAAAATTATTAAAAAATATATTGCAACCAGACAATATGTCAATATATTTGGATTTTGTCATCTGGATATTTCAGCTCATCTGGATAACGTTAGGCGATGATACGAAATGAAAACAATAGAAGTGATTGTTATAGTTATGGTAGTATTTTTATACCTATACAATACAAAAATCACTTCTATTGTTTTCACTCCATATCATCGCCTAACGTTATCCAGATAAGCTGAAATATCCAGATGACAAAATCCAAATATATTGTCTGATTGCAACATATGATATTGAATTTAGATTTATTTTTCAGTCGTGTGCAGTGACCGTAAACGTACAACACAATTCAAGAATTATATCTAATTTTTTATTGCTTATGAAGAAAATGACGAAAAGACAGAAATAAATGCAGAAAAATCAACAAAACAAAAGAAAAAGAGTGAAAGAATGTTAAAGTCATACCTTTGCTGTACATATGCCAATTTTTTCGGCATGTACTACACCCGACCGCTGCAAGTTGTCGACAACTTTGCTCACTGTCAGCCTGACTACTCAACATTGTTAAAATAATGCAAATACAAAAAGTGCACACAAAATTCATTGTGCCAAATCCGAACATTACTTGGAACTCTTGTTAGATTGCTAGTCAAAATAATACTGATCGAACTCAATCACTTTTGGTAAAATTACAATTTGAGACATTAGCATCGATTACAGCATCAAATACACACAGAGAAGGGCAGTCGTTTCTTTGCCAATGACATTTTTATGTAACGATCGAAAATCGATACAATTTTGAATATAATTGAATCGATTTTTTTTCGTGAATAAAATGTGGAACGATGACGAATTCGCAACACTTTCGTATTTGCATTGTATCTTTTGAACTATTGTCCACGGTAAATGTGTACTGAGCAGTGTGTACCGCGTTCAGTAACGGTTGGTAAAAACCTATTTCTATTGAATGTATTTGGTTCATAGAAGCTACCGTTCAGTGAAACATTAAATTTTTTTTTAACAAGAGCTATGCTTGAAACTAACTACGTGCGATTTTAATGATTTATTTTTTTAATTGTGAATGAATCTATTGGACGTGACAACCATGTTGATGTAATACCATTTCACCAGGTTAGATCATTGCTCTCCAAACACTCTGAAATTTGTCCATAACATAAACATTTGCTCCATATTTTTTTTAAAAAATCGAATCAGATGTTTTGTATATATATTAAAATGTGTGTGGCCATCCACCAAAGAATCTTTGACAACGCTACTGATGATCCAAAACATGTTCAAGTGCCTGGTGTGAAGCCATAGATTGTGTATTCACTAACTCACATATACTATTTGAATCCGTATTTATGCGTCTAAGTCGTTGCTAATTAAATTACCGTGATATGTGGTCAGTCAAAGAGAAAAAAGTCATAATTTCAGTTGAAGTTGGTCAGTCTTTATTCAGTTTCGTTCGTGATTGCTTTGATAAAAGAAAATCGTAAAAAATGGCACCCAAAGATGATCCAGAGACGGCTGCACTTAAAAAAGAACTCAACGAATTAATTGCCAAATTTCAGGTCTGTTTTTTCTCTACAAAACTGTTTGCAATAACCAATTAAAAAATCAATGTTCCATCAAATAAAGGAAGAACAAAAGAAAGTCGCTGATTGTAAGATCGATGATAAATGTGGTGATGTGGCCGGAATTCCAAAAGTACCCTTATCGACAAAGCGTATGCTAAAGGGTCATATAAATAAAGTAAATTCCGTTCATTATTCGGACGATTCAAGGTGATGATTAACTAATTACGGAAATTTTGAAAATGGAAATTATTTTAAAATGATTATTTCAGACATTGTGTCTCTGGGTCACTTGATGGAAAATTGATAATCTGGGATACATGGACGGGAAACAAAATACAGGTACAATACACCGAAATTAAATGACAAAAATTCCACAGAATGAAAATCAATTATTAACAGGTAATTCCGTTGAGATCGGCTTGGGTTATGAGTGTGGCGTTTGCTGCGTCTGGAAATTATGTTGGTGAGTGTAATTGTGAAAATCAATAAACAGAACGTAGTTGTAATTTGATTTGAGCAATGCTATTAGTGTCGGTGTATTGTTTTGTGCGTAATTCCTATTTGCTCTGAACTGTTTTTTTATTCAACATTTATTTTTATAAAATGTCACATAGCTTGTGGTGGAATGGACAATATGTGTACGGTTTATGATGTAAATAATCGCGATTCAAGCGGTGCAGCTAAAATTGTTCGTGAATTGGCTGGTTATGAGGGATTTTTGAGTTCATGCCGTTTCCTTGACGATACCCACATTGTCACTGGTTCTGGTGACATGAAAATTTGCGTTTGGGATTTGGAAGTGGGTAAGAAAACATCAGAAATGGACGGTCACAATGGTGATGTGGTGAGTAAAATGGCAAATCATTGAAACTGAATGAATTTCTTAAGTTGGATAAACAATCGTTCCAGGTTTCAATCTCACTTTCGCCAGATAAAAATACATTTGTCACTGGATCCGTAGACCGAACTTCAAAAATTTGGGATCTTCGAGAAAATAAACCAAAACAAACATTTTTTGGTCATACAGCCGATGTGAACAGTGTATTTGTAAGCAATCATCAATTTATTTCACAAAATTTCGATTAAAAAAGAAAATTCATAGTAACGCGAAAGTTGAATTCTATGTTATAGTATCATCCAAGTGGACAAGCATTTGCTTCGGCTTCGGAAGATAAGACTGCACGAATGTTTGACATAAGATCGGACCAACAAGTTGCCAACTATGCTCCACAAAATCCAAATAGTGGTTTTACATCATGTGGTACGTATTATCAGTCACTTAATTTTGAGAATCATATAATTTTACATCTTTAAATAGCCTTGTCACTTAGTGGCCGCTACTTATTCTGTGGCGCAGATGATAATAGTGTTTATGCTTGGGATACGTTGAAAACAACTCCAGCAGGTAATTACTGAATTACACATGTTAATTTTTACTGATTGGCAATTCGTTAAATTGACTTATCAATGATTATCATGAGACTCAGAGGCGTTTTAGCAAGTGACTAATCAATATATTGATTTATATTTGTAGGTTCTCTAAATGGCCATGAAAATCGTGTCACTTCTATAACGATTGCTCCATCTGGAATTGCTTTGGTTTCATGCAGCTGGGATCAATATGTTCGTGTTTGGGGTTGAATGCACTGCACATTCACTTTAGCTATTCAGCTTTCGATTATTTACCCGATAATTTGATTAGTCAAATAATAAACAGCTTTATCGCTTTACTTTCAATTTTTTTTAAGTATTCATTTTATCTGCACGATAGATTGAATTAAAAAAATATAATATTTGTATCCAATATAATTGAATTTAAATACACCAAATTCGTTCATTTTTTATTTCCGCAAATAATAAGAATTTGAAATTTAATTTGATGAAATATCTGCGTGATTTGTGAATCACGAGTCACGATGCTACTGAAATTGACATTTGACCAGCATGCGGAGCTGTCAAGTATTTTCAATGAGCTAAGGTTAGAAACACGAAAAGTTCAATTTTTCTTGTAAAAATAATCCGGATTCATTTAATTTTATATCGGTGAGTTTTTAATTATTTACACTTTTCTTCCTCTCATTCAGCTGCGTTAAATGTGTGTTTGTGATAAAATGTGATTCATTCATGGTTATGATTACAATTTTGATAGAAATCACATGGGGCAAATGTTGATAATAACATTATCTGATTTAATATACAGTGATATTACGAAACACCGGCGAATCCTATCTTGTCCAAACTATCAATGAAATTTTAATTGAAGCTGCACCCAACGTTTTAAATCGATTCAAATTTGAATAATTTTTTTTTGTTTCAGACTTGAGCCATCCAATCAAATCAATAAATATGGATCTACAAGCACCTTTAGGAAACTTGTCATCGACCCAAAAGGATCAGTTAATGACCGAAGTTAAACAACAAATTGCCGTCGCCAATGCACAAGAGCTTGTAACAGTAAGTATTATGTACACAAAAATAATGTGATGTCATATGGAATATATTGATTTTAATCTCTCTGTGTGTATGTTGTTGTTTTCTCTCTAGAAAATCACAGAAAAATGCTTTAAAAAGTGTGTAACAAAGCCAGGTACCAGTCTGGGCGGGTCCGAACAAAAATGTATTGCCATGTGTATGGATCGATTTATGGACTCATGGAATTTGGTGTCAAGAACTTATGTGCGAAGAATACAACGTGAACAAGGCGGTGGTGGCTTTTAAATTGACCGAATGAAATTTTGTATCAAAAAAGTTTTTCAGTACTTGTTGAAAACTTGTATTGTTCTGTAGATGAAAAGCAGGATATGTTCTAGCAAATAAAGACCACCGTGTAATACGAAACGATTGTGTTTTTTATTTAGTTTTTTATATCAAACAGTTGACACATTCGATGAGGTTTGAAACCTTTTAAAAGCAAACAAAGGCCTTGTCAAACTTATAAGAGTTAGATAAGAAAACACTTCAAATGTATATTTGGGTAAAATATGAATTTTATTACTCGGTTCATTCAACTAAACACAAATATATTTCCATTTTGAAATTAAGCTTAGATCATGTACAAAGAATACATTTTGAGCTTACCATTAATTTCGAATTTCGGAATTATTTTTTATACAATTGATATTATTTATCGCAACTTTATCGCAATAGTGGATAATTCCCATTTCAAGCCAACCAACTGATTCCGTCACGTGAATTAATTTTTATTTTATTAAATCATTATCTGTCAATGCTTACGTTTAATTACTACAAATACATGGAACAAAAAGGGATTAGCAATGTTTATTATTATTTCTTATATATACTATAATTTCTTATCTATTGATACAATTTAAGAGGATATATCGTTTAAACGTGGCCTTTATGTAAAAAATGTTGTATGGACATATGATATGGCATAAATGATGCTAAATACGTGATCTAGACTCTATTTCGAATAATTAACTTCTCAAGTTCTATCGATAATCCATCCTTCTTCTCATTCTCAGGAATTTCGTTTGTGAATCATAACGTAAACAGTTTCGTCGATTTTAAATTCACGTTTCCTTGCTCCATGTTTTTTGTTACGTTTCGAGTTTCGAGATTTTGGTGGCATTAATAAGCCGAATGTTGTTCGTATTTTACGTCCGAGACTTTTGTTCTGGACAGTTGGTATTTTGTGTGAAACGACATGTTTTCAAAAATATGTCGAGTTGTTCACCAATGTTTCCTTCTCCTTCCAATTTTTGATGGAACGCTTAAAAGTGTCAACAAATCGTTCAGCTTGTCCATTTGACATTGGACTGTGGCTGTCGTCAATATTTTATGTGGCTGTCGTCAAATGATGTTATAAAATGATAAGAATTGCTCTGATGTTAACTGTGTTCCTTGGTCCGAAACCATTTCTTGAAACGTTCCAAAACGAGCGAAAATTGATGTCAGTATGTTGATTGTTTTACTTGATGTTAATAATGTGGTTTTAATAACTTCTATCCATTTCGAATATGCGTCAACAAGGATGACGAAATAGAAGTTTCGAAATGGACCAGCAAAATCGATGTGTAACCTTTTTCAAGGTTCAAATGGAATCGGCCATGAACGCAGTTCAGTTTTTCGAGGTGCTTTTCCTGAAAAAGCACAATTTGAACAATGTTTAACGAATTGTTCAATTTATGGTCGATATTTGCCCAATAAACGTATGAACGAGGCTCTTCATTTTGACGATTCCTGGATGACTATGATGAAGTTGATTTAATATTTTGTTTTGTAAACTTGATGGAATTACAATTCGATCTCCATAAAGTATAACGTTGTTGGAATATAATATAGAGAATTTAACAATCGATTGAGAACTGAATGGATATTGAAAATGTACGGTTGCATCAATTTATGAAAATCGATGCATTTCACCGAATAAAAAGCAAAACACTTTTCATGGCAAACGGTCAATGTAACAAGAAGCGATAATCACACATCGGTAACTAAAGCCAAGAATGAACCATTCAATATCGCAATGGTTCTCATTATCCAGTTCAGTAGTGTGCGAGGAAACTTTTTTTCAGGGGGGTGATTTTTCGAAAACTGTAAATTCTCTAGCAAATCAGACAAATTTTCGTTTTTTTGTTAACTGTAAACCCTAGAAAATTGAAAGAATTTTCCTCAATTTTCTACATTCAACGATCACATTTTTTTTCTCAATTTTTTTTCGTATTTTCTCATCATCAGTTTACAGATTTTCAACGAAATAAGGGCAACAAATATTTTTTATGAGCCGACAAATGAGAAAATTGTTTATTATCATATTGAACCTTTCAGCAGATAGATAAAAAGCCAACAGAAATTGTGAACAATTGTGAATATAAAAAATTCAAAGATAACTTTATACAACCTTTTCTCTGTTGAATTTCTTTTATTTCTTAATAATATTTTAATGGCTTGTATCATACACAACAACACAGTAAAAAAATATTTGAGTAAGGTTACTCTGATGTTCAGAGTAAGTAGAGCGTCTACCCCTCAAAATGAGTTAAAAGAGTATGATTTACGACGGTATTGGTGTAAAACGCGTAAGTCATTTGTAAACGATTCACTTAGAAATAGCGGCGACTCACTTCGTTTTCATGCGTCGCCACTATTCACTTAGATCGTTTACAAGCGACTTACGCATGTTAAACCAATACCGGTGTAAATCATACTCTTTTAACTCATTTTGAGGAGTAGACGCACTACTAACTCCGAACAACAGAGTAACCTTACTCGAATATTTCTCAATGTGAATGATATATGTAGAAGACTGTAGTCTGACGGCGCATTCACAAACTAATTTCTTATTTGGTCAAGTTGACAGCGATGTTCATATCGCATTTGATATTTCATAAAATGCATCTATTTTTGGAAGAAGAAGAAGAAGAACAGTTCATTACAGCGAATTCAACAAGTACTTATTGTATTGCCATCCCACGGCGCAAGGTGAAGAAACGAGAGTTTAATGACATGAAATTTTCAGACATTTTTATAGGCGCAAGTCAATAGCTGCATCCTCAAACATATTGTACTTTAATAACACGCCAATAAAAGCAAAAACCTCATGCAATTTTATGAAATAAAAATGCGCAATATGTGCAATTCAAATGAAGGTCGTAGTCTTAAAAGTTCCTTTCATTTCAATTGGTTACTTTTAATCCTCTAGTGCATAGCCATGCCTTTAGACGTGTACATTTTTTTCGAGTTTACCATATAAGGAGTTATTTTTGATATTGAAGAAAATTGTATTTATTATGACACTTTTAGTACTAACCAGACAATATATTTGGATTTTGTCATCTGGATATTTCAGCTCATCTTAATGACGTTAGGCGATATTCTGCGGTGGCACTTAAGTGTTGACAAATACTTGAGCACTTGACAATTCTAGTTCTGTGTAGTTCCACGTTTCACTGCCGTACAAGAGGACCGCAAGCACACAGAACTTGTAAATTCGTAGTTTTGTGCTGGTGCCTTGTGTTCCATGTTGCGCGATGTTGTCCATATGCGGCCCGTGCTTTAGCGATTCTGCTGCTGATGTCCTCTTTTGTCCTCTCCATTCTTCTTCAATCGTGAAAGATACACATAAAAATTGAAAATCAACAATTGAAAATTCTTCTTTATTTATTATAATGTTGTATATATTATTTCCTAATTGTGATAATCGTAATTTTAACGTACTATAGTTTTATCGTTTATGTTTAGTTTTATAAATTTTTCAATGATAATATCATGGGGACGACCATAAAACTATTTTTCTAGTGCGTGAAGTTGGTTCTCTTGGTAGTTTTACGTACAATTTGTACCCATATTAGTGTGAAGTTGGCTTCGTTGTGTGCTAGTTTAAGCGAGTTTTTACTACTGTTTCTAGTTTTCTAGTTTGATGGATAACCCATGAATTATTGTTGTTGTTGAACATCAGTTCTGTATCTGTATCAGTTAATCAAATGGAAATGAGTAAATGAAAAGAACTTCTTATTCTGATACAAAATTCAAAGTGTGTTCGAGGAATAAAATGGTTATATTGTACATTTAACAGCCTATTTGCCAATTACAAAATGTATTGTGGCGAATATATGCAAACAATTTAAAAATTGAAAATTTATAAAAGAAGAGAGAGAGTTTATTGTTATATTTTATTTACTTATTTTATTTCTCCTCATCGAGTCGTTGGATGGAAAATACAGACTAACTTAAATCGGAACAAGTTCCTACCTATTGGCTATATAGGCGAGCAACCACGCGTCAAATCATATCAATGAAGCGCGATGATGATTGCATTGCTTATCTAATGCTATATGAGATATGCGTATGAATATTTAGAAACATAAGTATAGTTAATGGTTGGACAGAGAACGTATAGCCGAACTGTCTACAATGTTGTCTTGTATCCAATAAAATTTTATGGGCACATGTTAATTGCAAGTTGACAATAAAGCAAGATGGGACAAAATATCTTCCAGATAACAATTAACACTCGATAATAAAGAAACGCTCTCTTTATAACATTTTTTTATAAAATGTATAAAAGGGGCGATACCGAAATTCTTTTAATTCATTCTCTTTTCAGATTGAAAGATCCGAAAGTTTACCATTTTTACCTACGATTCACAATATTGTGATTATTTTTTTTTACTCCAAACAAATTCATTGTGAAGTATCAAACACAGTAGGAAGTATGTGTGTGAAATATTTGTGTTTAATTTCGGATAATTTATCTAACAGCGGTTCATTCAATTGAATTTCAAATATGAATATGAATTTTAATAGAAAAAAATTTATGAATATTTTATAATATATTTGGATGATAAGGAATGTGATTTTTTTCATTCTGATTTCACCAGATGATACAGAAAATTGAGTAGTATTTGTAAATCGACAAGCCGCCCATGTGAATGGTGAAATTAATTTTTTTTTCTTCAATTCTCAAATACTACTCAATTGTCTGTATCACCTGGTGAAATCAGAATGAAAAAAATCGCATTCCTTATCATACAAATCACGATCTGGACTTTTTTCATTGTTTGAGTGCTCTATACCGAGTCTCCGAGAGTTCCATATAAACTTGCCTTGTGACACCTACTGAATAGTGAGAAAATTGGCATTTCGGGCAACCAACAGATGTTTGAAAGTAGTGAGCAACAGTGAAACATTTCATAACAAACTGCATCATAACTTAAGTTCAAACTTAACAGTTTGTTTCTCTAATTCTCAACTCTTAAATGTTGACATTTGATTTACATTCCAGTTTAAGTTGAAGATTTTTTCTCAACTTTTCTGAGGGTATCTTTGTTTCTCAACGGTTCATATAGAGTGACGCAAAATATACATATTTCATATGTATGTTGGTATTGCGTCACGTGATAAACAAAATCTGAGTTTTGTTAAATTTTGTTTTTTATTACGATTTTTTCGGTCAATAAGGTTATTTTACGTTTTGAGCAATTGTTTATCTATTTTGCAACTGCTGGTTTTACTTCTTTGTTTTAACCGGCCATCATGATTGTAGAACACAAATTGCAAGCATCATTTTACGATGCATGGTCAATGGTCATGGTCATTTACGAGTCAATATAAATGGCATTACACAGGCATCCATGTCGGTTTCCTCTCATTTCCTTGATTTTTTTTTCGAACCATGACTATTCGGTGTAGTGTTTGCAATAATAAGTTTTACTAATTTATAGCATAAATATTATAATGTCTTATGTTTTTCAGAATTCGTACAGTGTAAATCGGCTAAGTTGAAAGTCGCAATTATACAAATTACGATGATGAACATATCTAATGGTGAACTCACTCACTCCAATGCTCCATTGGTTCGGAGCATCACAACGCGTGCTCAGCGAGAGATGTTTCTCGTTGAACAAATGCAACCTGGTACTAGATGCAGCATATGGTTTTATCAAGTCATCCAAGGTCCACTGGATCTAGAAGTTCTAGCTGATGTGATCAAAAAGTTTACTTTGGAAATTCCATTATTGCAAACGCACTTTGATTTCTCAGATGGAGAACTCTGGCAGATATACGATCGTAGCATTCACCAAACAATAGGAACAATTGATGTTAGAACACATGTCAAGCCACTTGAAGAGGCATTGAGAAGAATGAAAGAAGCAGTAAATCAGCCCTGTATCACAACCAACGATAAACTGTATGAATTCACTTTCTACATTGTCGACAACAACACACACGCACTGTATGCACAGTTTAATAACAGCCTTATTGATGTAAGATCTTGGGCCAAATTAGAATCCATGATCACTACCGCCTATAATAACTTAAAACTAGGCAATCCTATCGTCGTGTTTCCTGAATTGCATTTCGATGCACTTGCTCAAGCGGACCTCGCCTATAATGCTTCAGCAGAACATGAAGAAGACGAGATATTTTGGAAACATCAAGTGCAGTCATTGAAGCGTCATGCCTATACTCAGCGAAATGTCAATTCTCCATTGAACAAAACCTCATACCGTTGTACACACTCACTGAGCATCAGTGAACGCCAAAAACTTCAACAAATAGCAGCAGAAGTGAATATTCCAGAAGCCATTCTCTACATTGGTGTATCAACACTATTGTTCCGAAGTTTACTTGGCCACGAATATGTAAGTCTCAGCTTACCGGTGCGCGGAACGTATTTGAGACAAGAGCTCGGTATGTCATCGAATATCGTGCCATTGCTATTGCGGATCCCTAGGGACGCTACACTCAAACAAGTTCTAATACATGTTGCTGATGAAACAAAATCAGTTCTTGTCCATCAACGCTATCGCATTGATGAAATTCAACGATATGCTGAATATAATTCAAACAGAAGCTTTGGCCCTCTCGTTAATGTAATGCTTTTTGATCATAGAGAAGAGCTTGAAGGTTGTAACTCTTCATCTTATTTTGGTGGAAACATCGATACCAATGAATTACAAATAACATTCTGGACTGATCGTCCAAATGGTCGTCTTGACATCATATTCGAAGACATTAAGGAACGTCATTCAGAAGAACAACTTGTTGCCTTAAAAGAACGTTTAAATCTTATTTTGGCTCTTGTTGTTAGTGATCCAAACGATACTACAGTAGCTACACTTGATAAACGGTGTCGTTCCGTCTCAACAAACGAGCAGAATGAGAGCTTTTATGCAAATCGAAGAACGCCAGTTGCAGCTGGATTTTTACAGTGGAGTCGATGTGCCGATTCACTAGTACGTCTTGTGCATGCTAACACGTGGGCAGGAAGCGGTCTCAGTCCTTTTGCAACCTCAAAAGTACTTCTTGTCGATCGAGTGGTGAGCATCAGTGGACTGAAACGCGTAAATGATATAGATAAACGCACGGAAGCACCAGGAACATTATTGGCAATTGACGAAAATGCTTGGCACGTTGCTGTTGCAGATGGAGTTGTTAAAATTAGTGATTTCCTTGATGAAAGTGGGCGAGCCATATCAGCTCAGATACTTGCCAATCAATGTCATCTTCTCGCAGGTGATCAACTTCCAGTTATAACGACTGAACAAGCCGAATTCTTGGGCGCGACATATGCACAGGCCATGTGTTCAAATCCACATTGGTCTCATTGTCTTGCCAACTTTGAACTATGTAAACTTTCAATTGCGCAAAACTATGCCAATCTATCCCCTGTATGGGCCGCTTCTGATTTTCAAAGTTTATCCCCCGTTGGATTCAGTGCCACAGAGCTTATTGCCGCATGGCTCATTTACATTGCTCGAGATACTCAAAAGACACAATTACAAATCGGATGGGATGCAACTGAATCGAATGCAATTTTCAGAAATGATGATGTATTGGCAACGCGAATTTTTGCTGAAACTGTACCATTTTCGACATCCATCGATTTGAGTGATTCCTTTTCAAGTGTTGTGGCCAATATAGAGAGAGATTGCAAGGAAATAGTTGACAGCTTACCATGCTTGTCAGATTTGATCGTTCGACATGCCACATGTTCTTCAAATGAATTGCGCAACAAAAAACCATGGGCATTAGCTGTGTCCCTAATCGACATTCAAGAAGAATGCCCCTCGAAAGACGCTCACAGCAGTTTGCTCACGCTTCAGATCAACAAAAATAATGAGTCCTTCCGTTGGATCTATGATAATAATAAGATATCAGAAGAGGAAGTAAGCCGTATATCATCACATTTGCTGGTTTTACTTGCATCTGCTCATAGCATAGATCAATCACAGAAACCTGTTGGCCAACTGAATTTGCTACCCAAAGCTGAGCGCGAACTGCTGCTCAATATCTGGAACAAAACTGACATAACTTATCCTGCTGACAAGTACATCCATCAGTTGTTCGAAGAACAAGTCAGGTGTGACGGATCAGCAATTGCCGTCGAATGTGAAGGAGAAACATTGAGCTATACGGAATTAAATGCACGGGCAAATCAGCTGGCACATTACCTGATCGCACAAGGCGTCAAACCAGAAGGTCGTATTGCACTTTGCCTAAAGCGCAGCACAAAAATGCTTATTGCCCTTCTGGGTATTTTAAAATCAGGCGGTGCATATGTACCTCTTGATCCAGCCCACTCAAGTCGAAGGTTTCAAATTATTCTGCAGGAAACCGAACCAATATGTGTGTTAACAGATTCTACTGGTCAAAGTGCACTTGGAGACCATCAGTTTTCAGTAGTGGATTTGGACAACACCTCGCTTTTCGGCTTACCGACCGAAAACCCAGATCCAGTCAAACTGGGACTCACTACTGCTCATTTGGCTTATGTGATCTACACTTCCGGCACAACTGGAACACCGAAAGGGATTTTGATTGAACATCAGCAGTGGACACGTCTCTTGAATGTTGCGTATGACAAATTTGGCTTTAATAAACAGGAAAAGTGGAGTTTATTTCATTCACTCTCTTTTGACGTTTCTGTATGGGAAATGTGTGGCGCGTTATTTACTGGAGGCCAGCTGATAATTGTGCCTTACAATATCAGTCGTTCTCCCCACGAATTCTATGAATGGGTCTGTACTAATGGCATAACCGTACTCAATCAAACCCCCTCCGCTTTTAAAATGTTTATGCAGGCGAAAAATATTAGTTCTACGTCTGATCGACTTCGATTCGTGTTCTTCCGTGGTGAAGAGTTAAATCAAATGATTGTAAAGAATTGGAGCGAAAAGAACGCCAATAATAAAACTATACTAATCAATATGTATGGAACTACGGAAACGCCAAGTGCCATCCACGGACGAGTTGAAATTTCGAAAGATTTTCATCCAATTGGACGTCCATTCTCAGATCTTTGTGTTTATTTGCTTGATCCACATGGAGAGCCGGTTCCATTGGGAGCCGAAGGAGAACTGTATATAGGCGGTGCTGGTTTGGCCCGTGGCTATCTTAATCGACCTGAACTTACCGTAGAGAGCTTTTTGTTCGATCCATTTAGTGAAAATCCAACAGCACGCATGTATCGCACCGGTGATCTGGCACGCTATCTACCTGATGGAAATCTAGTGTATCTGGGACGCATTGACCAACAGGTTAAAATCCGTGGCTTCCGAATTGAGCCCGGCGAAATTGAGGCCCGTTTAGTGGAACATCCTTCGGTGCGGGAAGCTGCTGTACAGCCATGGAAAAACGATACTGATAGTGATACCCGTCTGGTAGCCTATGTAGTGGCCGATCCAAATGCGTCACTTGCCAACAATCTACGTACATATCTTTCATCTCTATTGCCTGATTATATGGTGCCAGCAGCATATGTGTGTCTATCATCATTGCCACTCACACCAAATGGTAAATTAGACCGACGTGCACTTCCAACGCCGGACGATGAAGCATTTGCCCGTCAACTATATGAAGAACCGCGAGGCGAAATGGAAGAAAAACTGGCTGCAATCTGGAGTGAATTGTTGGGTATTGAGCGAATCAGTCGAAATGAAAATTTCTTTGCATTGGGCGGGCATTCTCTTCAAATCGTTAATCTGCTATCACAGTTGCGACGAAGTGGACTGGATACCAACGTTCGGGAAGTATTTGATGCACCCTCATTAGCTGTACTAGCTGAGACTCTGAGAGATCATATGGCAATCAGAACTCCACCCAATCTGATTACCGTCGAAAGCACTGTTATTACTCCAGAAATGTTGCCGCTTATCGATCTATCGCAGGAAGAAATTGATGTGCTGGTCGAACAAGTGCCTGGTGGTTTAACCAATATTCAAGATATTTATGGGCTAGCACCATTGCAGCAAGGAATCTTATTTCAGCATTTGATGGCTAAGCAGGGCGATCCATACTTAATAATGAGTCATTTACAATTTAGTGATCGTGAAACACTTGATAACTACGCAATCGCGCTGCAACGGGTAATTGAACGACATGATATTCTGCGAACCGCCTTCATATGGGAAGGACTTAGTGAACCGGCACAAGTTGTCTTGCGCCATGTTCCATTCTTACTCTCCAAAGTCATACTAGATGAAACAAATGAGTCAGCTCTAGAACAATTAAATAACCGCTTCAACCCGCGTCACTACCGTCTAGATTTAAAACAAGCACCACTGTTGCGTTTGTTGGCCGCTCCAACGCATAAAGGCAATTGGATGGCATTGCAGCTGATGCATCACATAGTTGGTGATTACGCCTCCCAACAGAGACTGCATGCAGAAGTCCGGAATATAGTCGATGGAAAGGGTGACCAATTGGCAAAGCCTGTACCATTCCGCAATGTAGTGGCCCAGGTTCGTCTGGGTATTAGTCAGGCCGAACACACGCATTTCTTTAGAGAAATGCTTAGTGATGTTGATACACCAACACTACCGTTTGGTTTGAGCCACGTTCATGACGATGGTACTAGGATCGATCAGAAGCACCTGAAGCTGTCAAAGGAACTCAATAATCAATTGCGAGCACTTGCACGTCATTTCCATGTAAGTCTGGCCAGTCTTTGTCATTTGGCCTGGGCACAGGTACTTGCCCGTGCTAGCGGAAATGAAACAGTGGTATTCGGTACAGTACTACTTGGTCGTCTACAGTCTGGGGAAGGAAACGAGAGTGTTATGGGTATGATGATTAACACGCTTCCGTTGCGGCTAGATATTGATGATACTACAGTAGAAAACGCTGTACGCAACGTTCATTCACGTTTGAGTGCTTTACTATCTCATGAATTTGCATCTTTAGCGTTGGCGCAACGCTGTAGTGGAGTGCCATCTTCTTTGCCTCTTTTCAACGCATTGCTAAACTATCGTCATAAATCGCAGACAGAGCATGCCGTCGCACCACCCGCTGGAGTGAATATTCTCAGTAGTGTAGGACGGATAAATTACTCAATAAACCTGGCACTGGACGATGATGACAACACACTGAGTCTTATAGCTCATGTGGCGTCACCGCTGTCAGCAGCGAAGATTTGTGGTTATATGCAACAGGCTCTCGTCTCGCTTGTCGATGCTTTAATAAACACACCACAACGAGCTGTACGAACTTTGACAGTGATGCCACCAGAAGAACGTGAGATGCTGTTGCATACATGGAACCAGACGACAATTAATTATCCACCTGTTTGTTGTCTTCATCAATTATTTGAGGCACAAGTGGAGCGTAGAGGACAGGCCATAGCGATGCGATTTGAAGGAGAAACTTTGAGTTATGCAGAACTCAATGCACAAGCTAACCGATTGGCCCATCATTTGATCATGCGAGGAGTTAAGCCAGATGATCGCATCGCAGTTTGCGTTAAGCGAAGCACTAAATTACCCATAGCTCTATTGGGTATTCTAAAAGCCGGTGGTGCTTATGTACCAATCGATCCGGAATATACTAGTGAACGGTTACAAAACATTTTGGTGGATGCGGATCCATTGCTTTTGTTAGCAGATACCACTGGCCAAAAAGCACTTGGAGATTATCATGTGTCTTTGGTAAATTTGGACTATACGTTACCCGGTGGCCTGTCAAGTGATAACCCGGATTTCTCAAAACTCGGTGTAACTTCATCTCATTTGGCATATATAATTTATACTTCTGGTTCTACCGGAAGACCGAAAGGGGTGATGGTGGAGCATAAGTCTCTTCTCAGTGTGGTTCAAAGTCTAGCTTTCATTTTTGATGTAACTCTGAAGAGCCGCATTTTACAGTTTGCGTCCTGTTGTTTTGATGCCAGTGTTAGTGAAATCGTGGGAGCTTTAACAACCGGAGCCTGCCTTTGCATCCCAAATGATGAAGACCGTCAAACGGACACTTCCTTGATTAGATATATTAATACCGAAAAGATTACCCATGCAACTTTAACGCCGGCCTTGTTTCGAAACACACAAAATCTAATCAATTTAACTGACTTGCAAGCTTTGATTTTAGGTGGCGAAACACCATCGCTATCGTTGCTAAAAACTGCCGTTATGCACACTGCAGTTTTCAATGCTTACGGCCCAACTGAGGCAACCATATGTGCGACTACTTGGTCGTGTCCAATTGATTTCGAAAGCGAATCGGTGCCTATGGGTCGTCCAATATCTAACAATCGTATTTACATCCTAGATGCACAAGGTGAACCTTTGCCATTGGGAGCCGAAGGAGAACTGTATATTGGTGGCGCTGGTGTGGCCCGTGGCTACCTTAACCGACCCGAACTTACTGCGGAACGCTTTTTGTCCGATCCATTCAGTGAGATATCCGAGGCACGCATGTATCGCACCGGTGATCTGGCTCGTTATTTGCCTGACGGAAATTTAGTATATCTGGGACGTACTGATCAGCAGGTAAAAATTCGCGGTTTCCGAATTGAGCCCGGGGAAATAGAGTTACTTGGTTAAACATCCTCTGGTACGTGACGCTGCTGTAGTTTTAGGGAATAACAGTTCTGATACTGAAGCCCGTCTAATAGCATACATAGTGGCCGATGTAGATTCATCTCTTGCTTACTCCTTGCGAACTTATCTAGCATCTTTGCTACCTGACTATATGATACCTGCAGCTTATGTTCATCTTTCATCTATGCCACTCACCCCAAACGGAAAATTGGACCAGCGTGCATTGCCTGCTCCGGATGATAAGGCTTTTGCCCGTCAATCTTACGAGGCTCCAATAAGTGAAACAGAAATAAAACTAGCCTCAATATGGAGTGAACTGTTGGATATTGAGCGTATCAGTCGGCATGATAATTTCTTTGCGTTGGGTGGCCATTCTCTCCTGATTGTAAGGATGCTGGCAAAGTTGCGAAAAATCAATTTGGACACAAACGTCCGGGAGATATTTAGTACTCCCTCCTTGGCCGAATTGGCCAAAACCCTAGTCCATCATAAGGCGATAATCATCCCACCTAATCCGATTACCGCAGAAAGCACATTTATTACTCCGTACATGTTGCCGCTTATCACTCTATCTCAGGCGGAAATTGATACACTGATCACACAGGTGCCGGGCGGTGTGGTCAATATCCAAGATATTTATGGATTAGCGCCTTTACAGCAAGGCATCTTGTTCCATCATATAATGGCTGAACATGGTGACCCATACTTGATTCTAAGACGTTTGGAGTTTCAAGACCGAGTGTCATTGCAAACTTATGCGTCTGCCCTGCAACAAGTAATTGAACGACATGATATTCTGCGCACCGTCTTCATATGGGAAGGACTGAGTGAACCGGCACAAGTTGTCTTGCGTCGAGTTCCATCGTTACTTGCCGAAGTTACCTTGAATGGTACCGATGAACCGGCACTAGAACAATTAATTAACCGATTTAACACACGTCACTATCGTCTAGATTTAAAGCAACCCCCTCTCCTACGTCTGATAGCAGCACCAATGTCTGAAGGTGGCTGGGTTGCATTGCAATTGAATCATCATTTGATTGGAGACCATATAACATCAGAAAAACTGTATGCAGAAGTGAAGGCAACAAATGATGGACAAAACGATCAGTTGGTCACACCCGCACCATTCCGTAATCTAGTAGCCCAAGCACGCTTAGGTATTAGCCAAACTGATCATGTTCAATTCTTCAAAGAAATGCTAGCCGACATTGAAACGCCAACCTTACCATTTGGTCTGAATGATGTACATAGCGATGGAACAGAGGTTGATGAAGAATATCTAAAACTACCCAAGGCACTCAATAACCGATTACGGGCTCATGCGCAAAATTTACAGGTCAGCCTGGCCAGTTTATGTCATTTGGCATGGGCACAAGTACTTGCCCGTGCCAGTGGAAGCGAGAAAGTAGTCTTCGGTACTGTATTACTCGGCCGCTTACAATCTGGAGAAGGTAACGATAGTGCTATGGGGTTACTTATGAACACATTGCCATTGCGATTGGATGTTGATGCGGTATCCGTAGAGTCCGCTGTGCACCTCACTCATTCTAGATTGAGTACGTTGCTGGAACATGAACATGTATCCCTGGCGTTGGCGCAACGCTGTAGTGCAGTGAAAGCTAATCTGCCACTTTTCAACGCGCTTCTCAATTATCGTCATAATCAACACACCGAGCACATCACTACGCCCATACCAGGTGTTACCTTCCTAGACTCTGAGGAGCGAACCAACTACCCAATAACGCTTTCAGTAGAGGATGATAGAGATGCACTTGGTGTAACAGCCCAAGTGGTATCTCCGATATCAGCAGCACGTATCTGTGCTTATATGCAACAGGCTCTTGCCTCTCTTGCCGATGCATTAAGTAACTCACCAAAACAACATATACGAACATTAACCATCATGCCACAGGAAGAACGGGAGATGCTGTTACGCAGTTGGAACCAAACGACAGTTAATTATCCATCTGTTCGCTGTTTTCATCAGTTGTTTGAAGAGCAGGTAGAGCGCGACGGACAGGCTATTGCCGTAGAATGGGAAGGAGAAAAAATAAGCTATGCAGAACTCAACGCACAAGCAAATCAGCTTGCACATTACCTAATTACAAAAGGTGTCAAACCGGATGACCTCATCGCGTTCTGTGTTAAACGTAGCACGAAAATGATTGTAGCTATTTTAGGAATTCTAAAAGCTGGCTGTGCTTATGTACCACTGGATCCAGCCTATTCCAGCCAACGGCTGATGAATATTCTGCAAGATTCTATGCCACATTATTTGTTGGCAGATGTCATTGGTGAAAAAGTACTTGGAAATCATCAAATACCAATTTTGGACCTAGATCAAAAGATAACTAACCGCTTTTCAACCGATAATCTTAACCCGACTAAACTGGGACTAACTCCGAACCATTTGGCATATGTTATTTATACATCGGGCTCAACCGGAACACCAAAAGGAGTAATGATCGAGCATCAATCTGTGTACAATCTAGCAAATGCCATGAGGCCGCTGTTTGGAGTTAACCCCATGAGCCGTGTACTTTTCTTTGCTACTTGCGCTTTTGATGCTAGCCTGTGGGAAATTCTAATGGCATTAACAAGTGGAGCCTGTCTTTGCATGCCCAACGAAGAAACACGGCACATGGACATCGCCATGCTTAATTATTTGAGTACTGAAAAGATTACACATGTAACTTTACCACCGGCTTTGTTTCGGAACACACAAGATCTAACCCATTTAAATGGCTTGCAAGCGTTGATATTGGGTGGTGAAACACCTCCCTTATCCCTGTTACAAACTGCTTCTATTCGCACAAAAGTATTTAATGTTTACGGTCCCACTGAAACGACTATTTGGTCGACTATGTGGTCGTGTCCAGTTGATTTTAACAACGCTTCGGTACCTATTGGGCGTCCATTCTCTAATACACAAACTTACGTGCTAGATTCACACGGAGAACCAGTTCTGTTGGGAGCCGAAGGAGAATTGTATATTGGTGGCGCTGGTGTAGCACGCGGCTACCTCAATCGACCTGAACTTACCGCAGAATGTTTTCTCCCCGATCCATTCAGTGAGAATCCAGAAGCACGTATGTATCGCACCGGTGATCGGGCCCGTTATCTTCCTGATGGCAATTTGGTCTTTTTGGGACGCACCGACCAACAAGTAAAAATTCGTGGTTTCCGAATTGAACCTGGCGAAATTGAGGCCCGCCTCATTGAACATCCTTTGGTGCACGACGCCGTTGTTTTGTCATGGAAAAACCACTCTGATACTGATGCGCGTCTAGTTGCATATGTAGTCGCCGAACAACATAAATCGCTTTCTCAGAATTTACGTACCTATCTGGCGACTTTACTGCCTGACTATATGGTGCCGGCGGCTTATGTTTGTCTATCAGCGTTGCCACTCACACCCAATGGCAAGTTGGATCGACGTGCACTGCCACCCCCGGACGATGAGTCATTTTCGCGTCATTCATATGAGGCTCCAAAGAATGAAATGGAAATAAAACTAGCCACAATCTGGAGTGAACTACTGGGAATTGAACGCATCAGCCGGCATGACAATTTCTTTGAACTAGGTGGACATTCACTGATGGTGATGCAATTTGTTACCCAGGCAAAGATACGCTTTTGTATACACGTTGATCCTCGTGGTTTATTTTCATTTCCAATATTGAAAGATTTCGCCGAACGCGTGACCAACTCATCTGATAGATTGTATTGTGATGCAGCCGTTCCAGCACGTCAATATGGAGATCAAACACCTCTATTTCTATTGCCAGACGGCCGCGGAGATACTTCCTATGCTTTTGAACTAGCACACGAGATTGATAAAAGTATTCCTATCTACGTGCTACTGTGGTCGTCGCCAGAAAATGAACAGCCCACATCCATTGAGGAAATGGCCACAAGAATGATCCCTAAGATAAAGGAAGTACAGCCAAATGGTCCTTGTGCAATAGCTGGTTACTCTTCTGGGGGTATCCTAGCCTATGAAATAACAAAACAACTCATAAGCAGTGGTTATCCGGTTTCGTTCTTAGGTTTAATCGATACGTACTTTCCCAGAGTATCGGATATTCCAAATGAAACCGGTATGTTTTTGAATTTTATTGTATTTGTATCTCCGTTTTTCAAAACATTGAGTGATACAGTGTGGTGGGAGCGTGTGAGTAAGCTTTCTCTCACCGAAGCCATTGAAGAGGTGAAAGAAAAGAATATAGATTTGAAAAATTCAGACATTGATTGGGAAGTTCTGTTGTTGAAACAACGAGTTCATTACCAAAACATATGTAGGGTGTACAAGGTCAATTCGTTGCCAATTATAGTAGACTTATTTAAGGCAACAGAATTTCTTCTGTCACCTACTGGCAATGAGTACTTGGACAAAAATATTCAAAAACGTCTTGATTGTGCGAAGAAATTATATAACCGACCTAAACTTGGTTGGGAAAGTGTTCCCAGCTTACGTGTCATTCTTGTAAACGGTGGTCATTTTACAATGATGTCAGATCCAAAACATAGAGCTTTATTGGGAAGAAGAATAACTCAGTCTATGCTTTCTAAATAAATATAATCGCCAACATTGAGGTGGCCCAAAAACGGACGGTTTCAGGCCCGAGAAATCTTAAAATATATCCTTTTCAGAAGCGGCACACATACATACTTACTGTATAATAATAATGATAATTTATTTTATTTATTTATTTTCACCGTCTGAACACAGACTGAATGTATGTATATTAGGGCGGGTCAATTTTTTAAGAGGTCTGGCTTAACGAAATTCG